>NW_027189189.1:766572-800563 GCF_040958095.1 Procambarus clarkii
ATCTCCTCTCTCCCTTCTTTTCTCTAGTGTCGTAAGGTTCAGTTCCTTCAGCCGCTCTTCATATCCCATCCCTCGTAGCTCTGGGACAACCCTCGTCGCAAACCTCTGAACCTTCTCCAGTTTCTTTATGTGTTTCTTCAGGTGGGGGCTCCATGATGGCGCGGCATACTCTAAGACGGGTCTCACGTAGGCAGTGTAAAGCGCCCTAAAAGCTTCCTCATTTAGGTTTCTGAATGAAGTTCTAATTTTCGCCAGTGTAGAGTACGCTGCTGTCGTTATCCTATTTATATGTGCCTCAGGAGTTAGATTAGGTGTCACATCCACTCCCAGGTCTCTTTCTCGAATCGTTACAGGTAGGCTGTTCCCCTTCATTGTGTACTGTCCCTTTGGTCTCCTGTCACCTGATCCCATTTCCATAACTTTACATTTACTGGTGTTAAACTCCAGTAGCCATTTCCCTGACCATCTCTGCAGCCTGTTTAAGTCCTCTTGGAGGATCCTACAATCCTCGTCTGTCACAACTCTTCTCATTAATTTTGCGTCATCTGCAAACATTGACATGTATGATTCCACTCCTGTAAACATATCATTTACGTAAATTAGAAAGAGGATTGGTCCCAGCACCGATCCTTGAGGTACTCCACTTGTTACTGTTCGCCAGTCCGACTTTTCGCCCCTTACCATTACCCTCTGGCTCCTTCCTGTTAGGTAGTTCTTCACCCATACTAGGGCCTTTCCGCTTACTCCTGCCTGCCTCTCAAGTTTGTATAGCAGTCTCATGTGCGGTACCGTATCAAAGGCCTTTTGGCAGTCAAGAAATATGCAGTCTGCCCAGCCTTCTCTGTGTGTGTGTGTGTGTGTGTGTGTGTGTGTGTGTGTGTGTGTGTGTGTGTGTGTGTGTGTGTGTGTGTGTGTGTGTGTGTGTGTGTGTGTGTGTGTGTGTGTGTGTGTGTGTGTGTACTCACCTAATTGTACTCACCTAATTGTGCTTGCGGGGGTTGAGCTTTGGCTCTTTGGTCCCGCCTCTCAACTGTCAATCAACTGGTGTACAGATTCCTGAGCCTACTGGGCTCTATCATACCTACATTTGAAACTGTGTATGGAGTCAGCCTCCACCACATCACTTCCTAGTGCATTCCATTTATTAACTACTCTGACACTGAAAAAATTCTTTCTAACGTCTCTGTGGCTCATCTGGGTACTAAGTTTCCACCTGTGTCCCCTTGTTCGTGTCCCACCCGTGCTGAAGAGTTTGTCTTTGTCCACCCTGTCAATTTCCCTGAGAATTTTGTAGGTGGTTATCATGTCTCCCCTTACTCTTCTGTTTTCCAGGGATGTGAGGTTCAGCTCCTTTAGCCTTTCCTCGTAGCTCAATCCTCTCAGTTCCGGGACGAGCCTGGTGGCATACGGCTGAATCTTCTCTAACTTTGTCTTGTGTTTAACTAGGTATGGACTCCAGGCTGGAGCTGCATACTCCAGGATTGGTCTTACATAAGTGGTATACAGGGTTCTGAAAGATTCCTTACACAAGTTTCTGAAGGCAGTTCTTATGTTGGCCAGTCTAGCATATGCCGCTGATGATATTCTTTTGATGTGGGCCTCTGGGGACAGGTTCGGTGTGATATCAACCCCCAGATCCTTCTCTCTATTTGATTCTTGCAGGATTTCCCCTCCCAGATGATACCTTGTGTTCAGCCTCCTGCTCCCTTCGCCTAATTTCATCACCTTACACTTTCCAGAGTTGAACTTCAGCAGCCATTTTCTAGACCATTCCTCCAGTTTATCCAGGTCATCCTGTAGTCTCTGTCTATCTTCATCCGTCTTGATTCTTCTCATAATTTTTGCATCATCAGCAAACATCGAGAGGAATGAGTCTATACCCTCTGGAAGATCGTTCACATATATTAGAAACAGGATGGGTCCAAGTACTGAGCCCTGTGGGACTCCGCTGGTGACATCTCGCCACTCTGATGTCTTCCCCCTCACCGTTACTCGCTGTTTCCTGTTGCTTAAGTACTCCCGTTAAGTTTCCTGTTGCTTAAGTAACGTACTAGTACGTTAGTAAGTGTGTGTGTGTGTGTACTCACCTAATTGTACTCACCTAATTGTGCTTGCGGGGGTTGAGCTCTGGCTCTTTGGTCCCGCCTCTCAACCGTCAATCAACTGGTGTACAGATTCCTGAGCCTATTGGGCTCTATCATATCTACATTTGAAACTGTGAATGGAGTCAGCCTCCACCACATCACTTCCTAATGCATTCCATTTGCTAACTACTCTGACACTGAAAAAGTTCTTTCTAACGTCTCTGTGGCTCATTTGGGTACTCAGCTTCCACCTGTGTCCCCTTGTTCGCGTCCCACCAGTGTTGAAAAGTTCGTCCTTGTTTACCCGGTCGATTCCCCTGAGGATTTTGTAGGTTGTGATCATGTCCCCCCTTACTCTTCTGTCTTCCAGTGTCGTGAGGTGCATTTCCCGCAGCCTTTCCTCATAACTCATGCCTCTTAGTTCTGGGACTAGTCTAGTAGCATACCTTTGGACTTTTTCCAGCTTCGTCTTGTGCTTGACAAGGTACGGGCTCCATGCTGGGGCCGCATACTCCAGGATTGGTCTTACATATGTGGTGTACAAGATTCTGAATGATTCCTTACACAGGTTCCTGAACGCCGTTCTGATGTTAGCCAGCCTCGCATATGCCGCAGACGTTATTCTCTTTATGTGGGCTTCAGGAGACAGGTTTGGTGTGATATCAACTCCTAGATCTTTCTCTCTGTCTGTTTCATTAAGTACTTCATCTCCTATTCTGTATCCTGTGCCTGGCCTCCTGTTTCCACTGCCTAGTTTCATTACTTTGCATTTACTCGGGTTGAACTTCAACAGCCATTTGTTGGACCATTCACTCAGTCTATCCAGGTCATCTTGTAGCCTCCTACTATCATCCTCTGTTTCAATCCTCCTCATAATTTTTGCATCGTCGGCAAACATTGAGAGGAACGAATCTATACCCTCTGGGAGATCATTTACATATACCAGAAACAGTATAGGTCCAAGGACTGACCCCTGCGGGACTCCACTTGTGACGTCTCGCCAATCTGAGACCTCACCCCTCACACAGACTCGTTGTCTCCTGTTGCTTAGGTATTCCTCTATCCACCGGAGTACCTTCCCTCTCACTCCAGCCTGCGTGTGTGTGTGTGTGTGTGTGTGTGTGTGTGTGTGTGTGTGTGTGTGTGTGTGTGTGTGTGTGTGTGTGTGTGTGTGTGTGTATGTGTGTGTGTGTGTGTGTGTGTGTGTGTGTACTCACCTATATGTACTCACCTATATGTGCTTGCAGGATCGAGCATTGACTCTTGGATCCCGCCTTTCTAGCTATCGGTTGTTTACAGCAATGACTCCTGTCCCATTTCCCTATCATACTTAGTTTTAAAAGTATGAATAGTATTTGCTTCCACAACCTGTTCCCCAAGTGCATTCCATTTTTCTACTACTCTCACGCTAAAAGAAAACTTCCTAACATCTCTGTGACTCATCTGAGTTTCCAGTTTCCACCCATGTCCCCTCATTCTGTTATTATTACGTGTGAACATTTCATCTATTTCCACTTTGTCAATTCCCCTGAGTATTTTATATGTCCCTATCATATCTCCTCTCTCCCTTCTTTTCTCTAGTGTCGTAAGGTTCAGTTCCTTCAGCCGCTCTTCATATCCCATCCCTCGTAGCTCTGGGACAAGCCTCGTCGCAAACCTCTGAACCTTCTCCAGTTTCTTTATGTGTTTCTTCAGGTGGGGGCTCCATGATGGCGCGGCATACTCTAAGACGGGTCTCACGTAGGCAGTGTAAAGCGCCCTAAAAGCTTCCTCATTTAGGTTTCTGAATGAAGTTCTAATTTTCGCCAGTGTAGAGTACGCTGCTGTCGTTATCCTATTTATATGTGCCTCAGGAGTTAGATTAGGTGTCACATCCACTCCCAGGTCTCTTTCTCGAATCGTTACAGGTAGGCTGTTCCCCTTCATTGTGTACTGTCCCTTTGGTCTCCTGTCACCTGATCCCATTTCCATAACTTTACATTTACTGGTGTTAAACTCCAGTAGCCATTTCCCTGACCATCTCTGCAGCCTGTTTAAGTCCTCTTGGAGGATCCTACAATCCTCGTCTGTCACAACTCTTCTCATTAATTTTGCGTCATCTGCAAACATTGACATGTATGATTCCACTCCTGTAAACATATCATTTACGTAAATTAGAAAGAGGATTGGTCCCAGCACCGATCCTTGAGGTACTCCACTTGTTACTGTTCGCCAGTCCGACTTTTCGCCCCTTACCATTACCCTCTGGCTCCTTCCTGTTAGGTAGTTCTTCACCCATACTAGGGCCTTTCCGCTTACTCCTGCCTGCCTCTCAAGTTTGTATAGCAGTCTCATGTGCGGTACCGTATCAAAGGCCTTTTGGCAGTCAAGAAATATGCAGTCTGCCCAGCCTTCTCTGTGTGTGTGTGTGTGTGTGTGTGTGTGTGTGTGTGTGTGTGTGTGTGTGTGTGTGTGTGTGTGTGTGTGTGTGTGTGTGTGTGTGTGTGTGTGTGTGTGTGTGTGTGTGTGTGTGTGTGTGTGTGTGTGTGTGTGTGTGTGTGTGTGTGTGTGTGTGTGTGTGTGTGTGTGTGTGTGTGTGTGTGTGTGTGTGTGTGTGTGTGTGTGTGTGTGTGTGTGTGTGTGTGTGTGTGTGTGTGTGTGTGTGTGTGTGTGTGTGTGTGTGTGTGTGTGTGTGTGTGTGTGTGTGTGTGTGTGTGTGTGTGTGTGTGTGTGTACTCACCTAATTGTACTCACCTAATTGTGCTTGCGGGGGTTGAGCTTTGGCTCTTTGGTCCCGCCTCTCAACTGTCAATCAACTGGTGTACAGATTCCTGAGCCTACTGGGCTCTATCATACCTACATTTGAAACTGTGTATGGAGTCAGCCTCCACCACATCACTTCCTAGTGCATTCCATTTATTAACTACTCTGACACTGAAAAAATTCTTTCTAACGTCTCTGTGGCTCATCTGGGTACTAAGTTTCCACCTGTGTCCCCTTGTTCGTGTCCCACCCGTGCTGAAGAGTTTGTCTTTGTCCACCCTGTCAATTTCCCTGAGAATTTTGTAGGTGGTTATCATGTCTCCCCTTACTCTTCTGTTTTCCAGGGATGTGAGGTTCAGCTCCTTTAGCCTTTCCTCGTAGCTCAATCCTCTCAGTTCCGGGACGAGCCTGGTGGCATACCGCTGAATCTTCTCTAACTTTGTCTTGTGTTTAACTAGGTATGGACTCCAGGCTGGAGCTGCATACTCCAGGATTGGTCTTACATAAGTGGTATACAGGGTTCTGAAAGATTCCTTACACAAGTTTCTGAAGGCAGTTCTTATGTTGGCCAGTCTAGCATATGCCGCTGATGATATTCTTTTGATGTGGGCCTCTGGGGACAGGTTCGGTGTGATATCAACCCCCAGATCCTTCTCTCTATTTAATTCTTGCAGGATTTCCCCTCCCAGATGATACCTTGTGTTCAGCCTCCTGCTCCCTTCGCCTAATTTCATCACCTTACACTTTCCAGAGTTGAACTTCAGCAGCCATTTTCTAGACCATTCCTCCAGTTTATCCAGGTCATCCTGTAGTCTCTGTCTATCTTCATCCGTCTTGATTCTTCTCATAATTTTTGCATCATCAGCAAACATCGAGAGGAATGAGTCTATACCCTCTGGAAGATCGTTCACATATATTAGAAACAGGATGGGTCCAAGTACTGAGCCCTGTGGGACTCCGCTGGTGACATCTCGCCACTCTGATGTCTTCCCCCTCACCGTTACTCGCTGTTTCCTGTTGCTTAAGTACTCCCGTTAAGTTTCCTGTTGCTTAAGTAACGTACTAGTACGTTAGTAAGTGTGTGTGTGTGTGTACTCACCTAATTGTACTCACCTAATTGTGCTTGCGGGGGTTGAGCTCTGGCTCTTTGGTCCCGCCTCTCAACCGTCAATCAACTGGTGTACAGATTCCTGAGCCTATTGGGCTCTATCATATCTACATTTGAAACTGTGAATGGAGTCAGCCTCCACCACATCACTTCCTAATGCATTCCATTTGCTAACTACTCTGACACTGAAAAAGTTCTTTCTAACGTCTCTGTGGCTCATTTGGGTACTCAGCTTCCACCTGTGTCCCCTTGTTCGCGTCCCACCAGTGTTGAAAAGTTCGTCCTTGTTTACCCGGTCGATTCCCCTGAGGATTTTGTAGGTTGTGATCATGTCCCCCCTTACTCTTCTGTCTTCCAGTGTCGTGAGGTGCATTTCCCGCAGCCTTTCCTCATAACTCATGCCTCTTAGTTCTGGGACTAGTCTAGTAGCATACCTTTGGACTTTTTCCAGCTTCGTCTTGTGCTTGACAAGGTACGGGCTCCATGCTGGGGCCGCATACTCCAGGATTGGTCTTACATATGTGGTGTACAAGATTCTGAATGATTCCTTACACAGGTTCCTGAACGCCGTTCTGATGTTAGCCAGCCTCGCATATGCCGCAGACGTTATTCTCTTTATGTGGGCTTCAGGAGACAGGTTTGGTGTGATATCAACTCCTAGATCTTTCTCTCTGTCTGTTTCATTAAGTACTTCATCTCCTATTCTGTATCCTGTGCCTGGCCTCCTGTTTCCACTGCCTAGTTTCATTACTTTGCATTTACTCGGGTTGAACTTCAACAGCCATTTGTTGGACCATTCACTCAGTCTATCCAGGTCATCTTGTAGCCTCCTACTATCATCCTCTGTTTCAATCCTCCTCATAATTTTTGCATCGTCGGCAAACATTGAGAGGAACGAATCTATACCCTCTGGGAGATCATTTACATATACCAGAAACAGTATAGGTCCAAGGACTGACCCCTGCGGGACTCCACTTGTGACGTCTCGCCAATCTGAGACCTCACCCCTCACACAGACTCGTTGTCTCCTGTTGCTTAGGTATTCCTCTATCCACCGGAGTACCTTCCCTCTCACTCCAGCCTGCGTGTGTGTGTGTGTGTGTGTGTGTGTGTGTGTGTGTGTGTGTGTGTGTGTGTGTGTGTGTGTGTGTGTGTGT
Organism: Procambarus clarkii; assembly: GCF_040958095.1. Classification (NCBI taxonomy): domain Eukaryota; kingdom Metazoa; phylum Arthropoda; class Malacostraca; order Decapoda; family Cambaridae; genus Procambarus; species Procambarus clarkii. The sequence goes on from NW_027189189.1 coordinate 773,664, forward strand.
GTGTGTGTGTGTGTGTGTGTGTGTGTGTGTATGTGTGTGTGTGTGTGTGTGTGTGTGTGTACTCACCTATATGTACTTACCTATATGTGCTTGCAGGATCGAGCATTGACTCTTGGATCCCGCCTTTCTAGCTATCGGTTGTTTACAGCAATGACTCCTGTCCCATTTCCCTATCATACTTAGTTTTAAAAGTATGAATAGTATTTGCTTCCACAACCTGTTCCCCAAGTGCATTCCATTTTTCTACTACTCTCACGCTAAAAGAAAACTTCCTAACATCTCTGTGACTCATCTGAGTTTCCAGTTTCCACCCATGTCCCCTCATTCTGTTATTATTACGTGTGAACATTTCATCTATTTCCACTTTGTCAATTCCCCTGAGTATTTTATATGTCCCTATCATATCTCCTCTCTCCCTTCTTTTCTCTAGTGTCGTAAGGTTCAGTTCCTTCAGCCGCTCTTCATATCCCATCCCTCGTAGCTCTGGGACAAGCCTCGTCGCAAACCTCTGAACCTTCTCCAGTTTCTTTATGTGTTTCTTCAGGTGGGGGCTCCATGATGGCGCGGCATACTCTAAGACGGGTCTCACGTAGGCAGTGTAAAGCGCCCTAAAAGCTTCCTCATTTAGGTTTCTGAATGAAGTTCTAATTTTCCCCAGTGTAGAGTACGCTGCTGTCGTTATCCTATTTATATGTGCCTCAGGAGTTAGATTAGGTGTCACATCCACTCCCAGGTCTCTTTCTCGAATCGTTACAGGTAGGCTGTTCCCCTTCATTGTGTACTGTCCCTTTGGTCTCCTGTCACCTGATCCCATTTCCATAACTTTACATTTACTGGTGTTAAACTCCAGTAGCCATTTCCCTGACCATCTCTGCAGCCTGTTTAAGTCCTCTTGGAGGATCCTACAATCCTCGTCTGTCACAACTCTTCTCATTAATTTTGCGTCATCTGCAAACATTGACATGTATGATTCCACTCCTGTAAACATATCATTTACGTAAATTAGAAAGAGGATTGGTCCCAGCACCGATCCTTGAGGTACTCCACTTGTTACTGTTCGCCAGTCCGACTTTTCGCCCCTTACCATTACCCTCTGGCTCCTTCCTGTTAGGTAGTTCTTCACCCATACTAGGGCCTTTCCGCTTACTCCTGCCTGCCTCTCAAGTTTGTATAGCAGTCTCATGTGCGGTACCGTATCAAAGGCCTTTTGGCAGTCAAGAAATATGCAGTCTGCCCAGCCTTCTCTGTGTGTGTGTGTGTGTGTGTGTGTGTGTGTGTGTGTGTGTGTGTGTGTGTGTGTGTGTGTGTGTGTGTGTGTGTGTGTGTGTGTGTGTGTGTGTGTGTGTGTGTGTGTGTGTGTGTACTCACCTAATTGTACTCACCTAATTGTGCTTGCGGGGGTTGAGCTTTGGCTCTTTGGTCCCGCCTCTCAACTGTCAATCAACTGGTGTACAGATTCCTGAGCCTACTGGGCTCTATCATACCTACATTTGAAACTGTGTATGGAGTCAGCCTCCACCACATCACTTCCTAGTGCATTCCATTTATTAACTACTCTGACACTGAAAAAATTCTTTCTAACGTCTCTGTGGCTCATCTGGGTACTAAGTTTCCACCTGTGTCCCCTTGTTCGTGTCCCACCCGTGCTGAAGAGTTTGTCTTTGTCCACCCTGTCAATTTCCCTGAGAATTTTGTAGGTGGTTATCATGTCTCCCCTTACTCTTCTGTTTTCCAGGGATGTGAGGTTCAGCTCCTTTAGCCTTTCCTCGTAGCTCAATCCTCTCAGTTCCGGGACGAGCCTGGTGGCATACCGCTGAATCTTCTCTAACTTTGTCTTGTGTTTAACTAGGTATGGACTCCAGGCTGGAGCTGCATACTCCAGGATTGGTCTTACATAAGTGGTATACAGGGTTCTGAAAGATTCCTTACACAAGTTTCTGAAGGCAGTTCTTATGTTGGCCAGTCTAGCATATGCCGCTGATGATATTCTTTTGATGTGGGCCTCTGGGGACAGGTTCGGTGTGATATCAACCCCCAGATCCTTCTCTCTATTTGATTCTTGCAGGATTTCCCCTCCCAGATGATACCTTGTGTTCAGCCTCCTGCTCCCTTCGCCTAATTTCATCACCTTACACTTTCCAGAGTTGAACTTCAGCAGCCATTTTCTAGACCATTCCTCCAGTTTATCCAGGTCATCCTGTAGTCTCTGTCTATCTTCATCCGTCTTGATTCTTCTCATAATTTTTGCATCATCAGCAAACATCGAGAGGAATGAGTCTATACCCTCTGGAAGATCGTTCACATATATTAGAAACAGGATGGGTCCAAGTACTGAGCCCTGTGGGACTCCGCTGGTGACATCTCGCCACTCTGATGTCTTCCCCCTCACCGTTACTCGCTGTTTCCTGTTGCTTAAGTACTCCCGTTAAGTTTCCTGTTGCTTAAGTAACGTACTAGTACGTTAGTAAGTGTGTGTGTGTGTGTGTGTGTGTGTGTGTGTGTGTGTGTGTGTGTGTGTGTGTGTGTGTGTGTGTGTGTGTGTGTGTGTGTGTGTGTGTGTGTGTGTGTGTGTGTGTGTGTGTATGTGTGTGTGTGTGTGTGTGTGTGTGTGTGTGTGTACTCACCTATATGTACTCACCTATATGTGCTTGCAGGATCGAGCATTGACTCTTGGATCCCGCCTTTCTAGCTATCGGTTGTTTACAGCAATGACTCCTGTCCCATTTCCCTATCATACTTAGTTTTAAAAGTATGAATAGTATTTGCTTCCACAACCTGTTCCCCAAGTGCATTCCATTTTTCTACTACTCTCACGCTAAAAGAAAACTTCCTAACATCTCTGTGACTCATCTGAGTTTCCAGTTTCCACCCATGTCCCCTCATTCTGTTATTATTACGTGTGAACATTTCATCTATTTCCACTTTGTCAATTCCCCTGAGTATTTTATATGTCCCTATCATATCTCCTCTCTCCCTTCTTTTCTCTAGTGTCGTAAGGTTCAGTTCCTTCAGCCGCTCTTCATATCCCATCCCTCGTAGCTCTGGGACAACCCTCGTCGCAAACCTCTGAACCTTCTCCAGTTTCTTTATGTGTTTCTTCAGGTGGGGGCTCCATGATGGCGCGGCATACTCTAAGACGGGTCTCACGTAGGCAGTGTAAAGCGCCCTAAAAGCTTCCTCATTTAGGTTTCTGAATGAAGTTCTAATTTTCGCCAGTGTAGAGTACGCTGCTGTCGTTATCCTATTTATATGTGCCTCAGGAGTTAGATTAGGTGTCACATCCACTCCCAGGTCTCTTTCTCGAATCGTTACAGGTAGGCTGTTCCCCTTCATTGTGTACTGTCCCTTTGGTCTCCTGTCACCTGATCCCATTTCCATAACTTTACATTTACTGGTGTTAAACTCCAGTAGCCATTTCCCTGACCATCTCTGCAGCCTGTTTAAGTCCTCTTGGAGGATCCTACAATCCTCGTCTGTCACAACTCTTCTCATTAATTTTGCGTCATCTGCAAACATTGACATGTATGATTCCACTCCTGTAAACATATCATTTACGTAAATTAGAAAGAGGATTGGTCCCAGCACCGATCCTTGAGGTACTCCACTTGTTACTGTTCGCCAGTCCGACTTTTCGCCCCTTACCATTACCCTCTGGCTCCTTCCTGTTAGGTAGTTCTTCACCCATACTAGGGCCTTTCCGCTTACTCCTGCCTGCCTCTCAAGTTTGTATAGCAGTCTCATGTGCGGTACCGTATCAAAGGCCTTTTGGCAGTCAAGAAATATGCAGTCTGCCCAGCCTTCTCTGTGTGTGTGTGTGTGTGTGTGTGTGTGTGTGTGTGTGTGTGTGTGTGTGTGTGTGTGTGTGTGTGTGTGTGTGTGTGTGTGTGTGTGTGTGTGTGTGTGTGTGTGTACTCACCTAATTGTACTCACCTAATTGTGCTTGCGGGGGTTGAGCTTTGGCTCTTTGGTCCCGCCTCTCAACTGTCAATCAACTGGTGTACAGATTCCTGAGCCTACTGGGCTCTATCATACCTACATTTGAAACTGTGTATGGAGTCAGCCTCCACCACATCACTTCCTAGTGCATTCCATTTATTAACTACTCTGACACTGAAAAAATTCTTTCTAACGTCTCTGTGGCTCATCTGGGTACTAAGTTTCCACCTGTGTCCCCTTGTTCGTGTCCCACCCGTGCTGAAGAGTTTGTCTTTGTCCACCCTGTCAATTTCCCTGAGAATTTTGTAGGTGGTTATCATGTCTCCCCTTACTCTTCTGTTTTCCAGGGATGTGAGGTTCAGCTCCTTTAGCCTTTCCTCGTAGCTCAATCCTCTCAGTTCCGGGACGAGCCTGGTGGCATACCGCTGAATCTTCTCTAACTTTGTCTTGTGTTTAACTAGGTATGGACTCCAGGCTGGAGCTGCATACTCCAGGATTGGTCTTACATAAGTGGTATACAGGGTTCTGAAAGATTCCTTACACAAGTTTCTGAAGGCAGTTCTTATGTTGGCCAGTCTAGCATATGCCGCTGATGATATTCTTTTGATGTGGGCCTCTGGGGACAGGTTCGGTGTGATATCAACCCCCAGATCCTTCTCTCTATTTGATTCTTGCAGGATTTCCCCTCCCAGATGATACCTTGTGTTCAGCCTCCTGCTCCCTTCGCCTAATTTCATCACCTTACACTTTCCAGAGTTGAACTTCAGCAGCCATTTTCTAGACCATTCCTCCAGTTTATCCAGGTCATCCTGTAGTCTCTGTCTATCTTCATCCGTCTTGATTCTTCTCATAATTTTTGCATCATCAGCAAACATCGAGAGGAATGAGTCTATACCCTCTGGAAGATCGTTCACATATATTAGAAACAGGATGGGTCCAAGTACTGAGCCCTGTGGGACTCCGCTGGTGACATCTCGCCACTCTGATGTCTTCCCCCTCACCGTTACTCGCTGTTTCCTGTTGCTTAAGTACTCCCGTTAAGTTTCCTGTTGCTTAAGTAACGTACTAGTACGTTAGTAAGTGTGTGTGTGTGTGTGTGTGTGTGTGTGTGTGTGTGTGTGTGTGTGTGTGTGTGTGTGTGTGTGTGTGTGTGTGTGTGTGTGTACTCACCTATATGTACTCACCTATATGTGCTTGCAGGATCGAGCATTGACTCTTGGATCCCGCCTTTCTAGCTATCGGTTGTTTACAGCAATGACTCCTGTCCCATTTCCCTATCATACCTAGTTTTAAAAGTATGAATAGTATTTGCTTCCACAACCTGTTCCCCAAGTGCATTCCATTTTTCTACTACTCTCACGCTAAAAGAAAACTTCCTAACATCTCTGTGACTCATCTGAGTTTCCAGTTTCCACCCATGTCCCCTCATTCTGTTATTATTACGTGTGAACATTTCATCTATTTCCACTTTGTCAATTCCCCTGAGTATTTTATATGTCCCTATCATATCTCCTCTCTCCCTTCTTTTCTCTAGTGTCGTAAGGTTCAGTTCCTTCAGCCGCTCTTCATATCCCATCCCTCGTAGCTCTGGGACAAGCCTCGTCGCAAACCTCTGAACCTTCTCCAGTTTCTTTATGTGTTTCTTCAGGTGGGGGCTCCATGATGGCGCGGCATACTCTAAGACGGGTCTCACGTAGGCAGTGTAAAGCGCCCTAAAAGCTTCCTCATTTAGGTTTCTGAATGAAGTTCTAATTTTCGCCAGTGTAGAGTACGCTGCTGTCGTTATCCTATTTATATGTGCCTCAGGAGTTAGATTAGGTGTCACATCCACTCCCAGGTCTCTTTCTCGAATCGTTACAGGTAGGCTGTTCCCCTTCATTGTGTACTGTCCCTTTGGTCTCCTGTCACCTGATCCCATTTCCATAACTTTACATTTACTGGTGTTAAACTCCAGTAGCCATTTCCCTGACCATCTCTGCAGCCTGTTTAAGTCCTCTTGGAGGATCCTACAATCCTCGTCTGTCACAACTCTTCTCATTAATTTTGCGTCATCTGCAAACATTGACATGTATGATTCCACTCCTGTAAACATATCATTTACGTAAATTAGAAAGAGGATTGGTCCCAGCACCGATCCTTGAGGTACTCCACTTGTTACTGTTCGCCAGTCCGACTTTTCGCCCCTTACCATTACCCTCTGGCTCCTTCCTGTTAGGTAGTTCTTCACCCATACTAGGGCCTTTCCGCTTACTCCTGCCTGCCTCTCAAGTTTGTATAGCAGTCTCATGTGCGGTGCCGTATCAAAGGCCTTTTGGCAGTCAAGAAATATGCAGTCTGCCCAGCCTTCTCTGTGTGTGTGTGTGTGTGTGTGTGTGTGTGTGTGTGTGTGTGTGTGTGTGTGTGTGTGTGTGTGTGTGTGTGTGTGTGTGTGTGTGTGTGTGTGTGTGTGTGTGTGTGTGTGTGTGTGTGTGTGTGTGTGTGTGTGTGTGTGTGTGTGTGTGTGTGTGTGTGTGTGTGTGTGTGTGTGTGTGTGTGTGTGTGTGTGTGTGTGTGTGTGTGTGTGTGTGTGTGTGTGTGTGTGTGTGTGTGTGTGTGTGTGTGTGTGTGTGTGTGTGTGTGTGTGTGTGTGTGTGTGTGTGTGTGTGTGTGTGTGTGTGTGTGTGTGTGTGTGTGTGTGTGTGTGTGTGTGTGTGTGTGTGTGTGTGTGTGTACTCACCTAATTGTACTCACCTAATTGTGCTTGCGGGGGTTGAGCTTTGGCTCTTTGGTCCCGCCTCTCAACTGTCAATCAACTGGTGTACAGATTCCTGAGCCTACTGGGCTCTATCATACCTACATTTGAAACTGTGTATGGAGTCAGCCTCCACCACATCACTTCCTAGTGCATTCCATTTATTAACTACTCTGACACTGAAAAAATTCTTTCTAACGTCTCTGTGGCTCATCTGGGTACTAAGTTTCCACCTGTGTCCCCTTGTTCGTGTCCCACCCGTGCTGAAGAGTTTGTCTTTGTCCACCCTGTCAATTTCCCTGAGAATTTTGTAGGTGGTTATCATGTCTCCCCTTACTCTTCTGTTTTCCAGGGATGTGAGGTTCAGCTCCTTTAGCCTTTCCTCGTAGCTCAATCCTCTCAGTTCCGGGACGAGCCTGGTGGCATACCGCTGAATCTTCTCTAACTTTGTCTTGTGTTTAACTAGGTATGGACTCCAGGCTGGAGCTGCATACTCCAGGATTGGTCTTACATAAGTGGTATACAGGGTTCTGAAAGATTCCTTACACAAGTTTCTGAAGGCAGTTCTTATGTTGGCCAGTCTAGCATATGCCGCTGATGATATTCTTTTGATGTGGGCCTCTGGGGACAGGTTCGGTGTGATATCAACCCCCAGATCCTTCTCTCTATTTGATTCTTGCAGGATTTCCCCTCCCAGATGATACCTTGTGTTCAGCCTCCTGCTCCCTTCGCCTAATTTCATCACCTTACACTTTCCAGAGTTGAACTTCAGCAGCCATTTTCTAGACCATTCCTCCAGTTTATCCAGGTCATCCTGTAGTCTCTGTCTATCTTCATCCGTCTTGATTCTTCTCATAATTTTTGCATCATCAGCAAACATCGAGAGGAATGAGTCTATACCCTCTGGAAGATCGTTCACATATATTAGAAACAGGATGGGTCCAAGTACTGAGCCCTGTGGGACTCCGCTGGTGACATCTCGCCACTCTGATGTCTTCCCCCTCACCGTTACTCGCTGTTTCCTGTTGCTTAAGTACTCCCGTTAAGTTTCCTGTTGCTTAAGTAACGTACTAGTACGTTAGTAAGTGTGTGTGTGTGTGTGTGTGTGTGTGTGTGTGTGTGTGTGTGTGTGTGTGTGTGTGTGTGTGTGTGTGTGTGTGTGTGTGTGTGTGTGTGTGTGTGTACTCACCTATATGTACTCACCTATATGTGCTTGCAGGATCGAGCATTGACTCTTGGATCCCGCCTTTCTAGCTATCGGTTGTTTACAGCAATGACTCCTGTCCCATTTCCCTATCATACCTAGTTTTAAAAGTATGAATAGTATTTGCTTCCACAACCTGTTCCCCAAGTGCATTCCATTTTTCTACTACTCTCACGCTAAAAGAAAACTTCCTAACATCTCTGTGACTCATCTGAGTTTCCAGTTTCCACCCATGTCCCCTCATTCTGTTATTATTACGTGTGAACATTTCATCTATTTCCACTTTGTCAATTCCCCTGAGTATTTTATATGTCCCTATCATATCTCCTCTCTCCCTTCTTTTCTCTAGTGTCGTAAGGTTCAGTTCCTTCAGCCGCTCTTCATATCCCATCCCTCGTAGCTCTGGGACAAGCCTCGTCGCAAACCTCTGAACCTTCTCCAGTTTCTTTATGTGTTTCTTCAGGTGGGGGCTCCATGATGGCGCGGCATACTCTAAGACGGGTCTCACGTAGGCAGTGTAAAGCGCCCTAAAAGCTTCCTCATTTAGGTTTCTGAATGAAGTTCTAATTTTCGCCAGTGTAGAGTACGCTGCTGTCGTTATCCTATTTATATGTGCCTCAGGAGTTAGATTAGGTGTCACATCCACTCCCAGGTCTCTTTCTCGAATCGTTACAGGTAGGCTGTTCCCCTTCATTGTGTACTGTCCCTTTGGTCTCCTGTCACCTGATCCCATTTCCATAACTTTACATTTACTGGTGTTAAACTCCAGTAGCCATTTCCCTGACCATCTCTGCAGCCTGTTTAAGTCCTCTTGGAGGATCCTACAATCCTCGTCTGTCACAACTCTTCTCATTAATTTTGCGTCATCTGCAAACATTGACATGTATGATTCCACTCCTGTAAACATATCATTTACGTAAATTAGAAAGAGGATTGGTCCCAGCACCGATCCTTGAGGTACTCCACTTGTTACTGTTCGCCAGTCCGACTTTTCGCCCCTTACCATTACCCTCTGGCTCCTTCCTGTTAGGTAGTTCTTCACCCATACTAGGGCCTTTCCGCTTACTCCTGCCTGCCTCTCAAGTTTGTATAGCAGTCTCATGTGCGGAACCGTATCAAAGGCCTTTTGGCAGTCAAGAAATATGCAGTCTGCCCAGCCATCTCTGTGTGCGTGTGTGTGTGCGTGTGTGTGTGTGTGTGTGTGTGTGTGTGTGTGTGTGTGTGTGTGTGTGTGTGTGTGTGTGTGTGTGTGTGTGTGTGTGTGTGTGTGTGTGTGTGTGTGTGTGTGTGTGTGTGTGTGTGTGTGTGTGTGTGTGTGTGTGTGTGTGTGTGTGTGTGTGTGTGTGTGTGTGTGTGTGTGTGTGTGTGTGTGTGTGTGTGTGTGTGTGTGTGTGTACTCACCTATATGTACTCACCTATATGTGCTTGCAGGATCGAGCATTGACTCTTGGATCCCGCCTTTCTAGCTATCGGTTGTTTACAGCAATGACTCCTGTCCCATTTCCCTATCATACTTAGTTTTAAAAGTATGAATAGTATTTGCTTCCACAACCTGTTCCCCAAGTGCATTCCATTTTTCTACTACTCTCACGCTAAAAGAAAACTTCCTAACATCTCTGTGACTCATCTGAGTTTCCAGTTTCCACCCATGTCCCCTCATTCTGTTATTATTACGTGTGAACATTTCATCTATTTCCACTTTGTCAATTCCCCTGAGTATTTTATATGTCCCTATCATATCTCCTCTCTCCCTTCTTTTCTCTAGTGTCGTAAGGTTCAGTTCCTTCAGCCGCTCTTCATATCCCATCCCTCGTAGCTCTGGGACAAGCCTCGTCGCAAACCTCTGAACCTTCTCCAGTTTCTTTATGTGTTTCTTCAGGTGGGGGCTCCATGATGGCGCGGCATACTCTAAGACGGGTCTCACGTAGGCAGTGTAAAGCGCCCTAAAAGCTTCCTCATTTAGGTTTCTGAATGAAGTTCTAATTTTCGCCAGTGTAGAGTACGCTGCTGTCGTTATCCTATTTATATGTGCCTCAGGAGTTAGATTAGGTGTCACATCCACTCCCAGGTCTCTTTCTCGAATCGTTACAGGTAGGCTGTTCCCCTTCATTGTGTACTGTCCCTTTGGTCTCCTGTCACCTGATCCCATTTCCATAACTTTACATTTACTGGTGTTAAACTCCAGTAGCCATTTCCCTGACCATCTCTGCAGCCTGTTTAAGTCCTCTTGGAGGATCCTACAATCCTCGTCTGTCACAACTCTTTTCATTAATTTTGCGTCATCTGCAAACATTGACATGTATGATTCCACTCCTGTAAACATATCATTTACGTAAATTAGAAAGAGGATTGGTCCCAGCACCGATCCTTGAGGTACTCCACTTGTTACTGTTCGCCAGTCCGACTTTTCGCCCCTTACCATTACCCTCTGGCTCCTTCCTGTTAGGTAGTTCTTCACCCATACTAGGGCCTTTCCGCTTACTCCTGCCTGCCTCTCAAGTTTGTATAGCAGTCTCATGTGCGGTACCGTATCAAAGGCCTTTTGGCAGTCAAGAAATATGCAGTCTGCCCAGCCTTCTGTGTGTGTGTGTGTGTGTGTGTGTGTGTGTGTGTGTGTGTGTGTGTGTGTGTGTGTGTGTGTGTGTGTGTGTGTGTGTGTGTGTGTGTGTGTGTGTGTGTGTGTACTCACCTAATTGTACTCACCTAATTGTGCTTGCGGGGGTTGAGCTTTGGCTCTTTGGTCCCGCCTCTCAACTGTCAATCAACTGGTGTACAGATTCCTGAGCCTACTGGGCTCTATCATACCTACATTTGAAACTGTGTATGGAGTCAGCCTCCACCACATCACTTCCTAGTGCATTCCATTTATTAACTACTCTGACACTGAAAAAATTCTTTCTAACGTCTCTGTGGCTCATCTGGGTACTAAGTTTCCACCTGTGTCCCCTTGTTCGTGTCCCACCCGTGCTGAAGAGTTTGTCTTTGTCCACCCTGTCAATTTCCCTGAGAATTTTGTAGGTGGTTATCATGTCTCCCCTTACTCTTCTGTTTTCCAGGGATGTGAGGTTCAGCTCCTTTAGCCTTTCCTCGTAGCTCAATCCTCTCAGTTCCGGGACGAGCCTGGTGGCATACCGCTGAATCTTCTCTAACTTTGTCTTGTGTTTAACTAGGTATGGACTCCAGGCTGGAGCTGCATACTCCAGGATTGGTCTTACATAAGTGGTATACAGGGTTCTGAAAGATTCCTTACACAAGTTTCTGAAGGCAGTTCTTATGTTGGCCAGTCTAGCATATGCCGCTGATGATATTCTTTTGATGTGGGCCTCTGGGGACAGGTTCGGTGTGATATCAACCCCCAGATCCTTCTCTCTATTTGATTCTTGCAGGATTTCCCCTCCCAGATGATACCTTGTGTTCAGCCTCCTGCTCCCTTCGCCTAATTTCATCACCTTACACTTTCCAGAGTTGAACTTCAGCAGCCATTTTCTAGACCATTCCTCCAGTTTATCCAGGTCATCCTGTAGTCTCTGTCTATCTTCATCCGTCTTGATTCTTCTCATAATTTTTGCATCATCAGCAAACATCGAGAGGAATGAGTCTATACCCTCTGGAAGATCGTTCACATATATTAGAAACAGGATGGGTCCAAGTACTGAGCCCTGTGGGACTCCGCTGGTGACATCTCGCCACTCTGATGTCTTCCCCCTCACCGTTACTCGCTGTTTCCTGTTGCTTAAGTACTCCCGTTAAGTTTCCTGTTGCTTAAGTAACGTACTAGTACGTTAGTAAGTGTGTGTGTGTGTGTGTGTGTGTGTGTGTGTGTGTGTGTGTGTGTGTGTGTGTGTGTGTGTGTGTGTGTGTGTGTGTGTGTGTGTGTGTGTGTGTGTGTGTGTGTACTCACCTATATGTACTCACCTATATGTGCTTGCAGGATCGGGCATTGACTCTTGGATCCCGCCTTTCTAGCTATCGGTTGTTTACAGCAATGACTCCTGTCCCATTTCCCTATCATACCTAGTTTTAAAAGTATGAATAGTATTTGCTTCCACAACCTGTTCCCCAAGTGCATTCCATTTTTCTACTACTCTCACGCTAAAAGAAAACTTCCTAACATCTCTGTGACTCATCTGAGTTTCCAGTTTCCACCCATGTCCCCTCATTCTGTTATTATTACGTGTGAACATTTCATCTATTTCCACTTTGTCAATTCCCCTGAGTATTTTATATGTCCCTATCATATCTCCTCTCTCCCTTCTTTTCTCTAGTGTCGTAAGGTTCAGTTCCTTCAGCCGCTCTTCATATCCCATCCCTCGTAGCTCTGGGACAAGCCTCGTCGCAAACCTCTGAACCTTCTCCAGTTTCTTTATGTGTTTCTTCAGGTGGGGGCTCCATGATGGCGCGGCATACTCTAAGACGGGTCTCACGTAGGCAGTGTAAAGCGCCCTAAAAGCTTCCTCATTTAGGTTTCTGAATGAAGTTCTAATTTTCGCCAGTGTAGAGTACGCTGCTGTCGTTATCCTATTTATATGTGCCTCAGGAGTTAGATTAGGTGTCACATCCACTCCCAGGTCTCTTTCTCGAATCGTTACAGGTAGGCTGTTCCCCTTCATTGTGTACTGTCCCTTTGGTCTCCTGTCACCTGATCCCATTTCCATAACTTTACATTTACTGGTGTTAAACTCCAGTAGCCATTTCCCTGACCATCTCTGCAGCCTGTTTAAGTCCTCTTGGAGGATCCTACAATCCTCGTCTGTCACAACTCTTCTCATTAATTTTGCGTCATCTGCAAACATTGACATGTATGATTCCACTCCTGTAAACATATCATTTACGTAAATTAGAAAGAGGATTGGTCCCAGCACCGATCCCTGAGGTACTCCACTTGTTACTGTTCGCCAGTCCGACTTTTCGCCCCTTACCATTACCCTCTGGCTCCTTCCTGTTAGGTAGTTCTTCACCCATACTAGGGCCTTTCCGCTTACTCCTGCCTGCCTCTCAAGTTTGTATAGCAGTCTCATGTGCGGAACCGTATCAAAGGCCTTTTGGCAGTCAAGAAATATGCAGTCTGCCCAGCCTTCTCTGTGTGCGTGTGTGTGTGTGTGTGTGTGTGTGTGTGTGTGTGTGTGTGTGTGTGTGTGTGTGTGTGTGTGTGTGTGTGTGTGTGTGTGTGTGTGTGTGTGTGTGTGTGTGTGTGTGTGTGTGTGTGTGTGTGTGTGTGTGTGTGTGTGTGTGTGTGTGTGTGTGTGTGTGTGTGTGTGTGTGTGTGTGTGTGTGTGTGTGTGTGTGTACTCACCTATATGTACTCACCTATATGTGCTTGCAGGATCGAGCATTGACTCTTGGATCCCGCCTTTCTAGCTATCGGTTGTTTACAGCAATGACTCCTGTCCCATTTCCCTATCATACTTAGTTTTAAAAGTATGAATAGTATTTGCTTCCACAACCTGTTCCCCAAGTGCATTCCATTTTTCTACTACTCTCACGCTAAAAGAAAACTTCCTAACATCTCTGTGACTCATCTGAGTTTCCAGTTTCCACCCATGTCCCCTCATTCTGTTATTATTACGTGTGAACATTTCATCTATTTCCACTTTGTCAATTCCCCTGAGTATTTTATATGTCCCTATCATATCTCCTCTCTCCCTTCTTTTCTCTAGTGTCGTAAGGTTCAGTTCCTTCAGCCGCTCTTCATATCCCATCCCTCGTAGCTCTGGGACAAGCCTCGTCGCAAACCTCTGAACCTTCTCCAGTTTCTTTATGTGTTTCTTCAGGTGGGGGCTCCATGATGGCGCGGCATACTCTAAGACGGGTCTCACGTAGGCAGTGTAAAGCGCCCTAAAAGCTTCCTCATTTAGGTTTCTGAATGAAGTTCTAATTTTCGCCAGTGTAGAGTACGCTGCTGTCGTTATCCTATTTATATGTGCCTCAGGAGTTAGATTAGGTGTCACATCCACTCCCAGGTCTCTTTCTCGAATCGTTACAGGTAGGCTGTTCCCCTTCATTGTGTACTGTCCCTTTGGTCTCCTGTCACCTGATCCCATTTCCATAACTTTACATTTACTGGTGTTAAACTCCAGTAGCCATTTCCCTGACCATCTCTGCAGCCTGTTTAAGTCCTCTTGGAGGATCCTACAATCCTCGTCTGTCACAACTCTTCTCATTAATTTTGCGTCATCTGCAAACATTGACATGTATGATTCCACTCCTGTAAACATATCATTTACGTAAATTAGAAAGAGGATTGGTCCCAGCACCGATCCTTGAGGTACTCCACTTGTTACTGTTCGCCAGTCCGACTTTTCGCCCCTTACCATTACCCTCTGGCTCCTTCCTGTTAGGTAGTTCTTCACCCATACTAGGGCCTTTCCGCTTACTCCTGCCTGCCTCTCAAGTTTGTATAGCAGTCTCATGTGCGGTACCGTATCAAAGGCCTTTTGGCAGTCAAGAAATATGCAGTCTGCCCAGCCTTCTCTGTGTGTGTGTGTGTGTGTGTGTGTGTGTGTGTGTGTGTGTGTGTGTGTGTGTGTGTGTGTGTGTGTGTGTGTGTGTGTGTGTGTGTGTGTGTGTGTGTGTGTGTGTGTGTGTGTGTGTGTGTGTGTGTGTGTGTGTGTGTGTGTGTACTCACCTAATTGTACTCACCTAATTGTGCTTGCGGGGGTTGAGCTTTGGCTCTTTGGTCCCGCCTCTCAACTGTCAATCAACTGGTGTACAGATTCCTGAGCCTACTGGGCTCTATCATACCTACATTTGAAACTGTGTATGGAGTCAGCCTCCACCACATCACTTCCTAGTGCATTCCATTTATTAACTACTCTGACACTGAAAAAATTCTTTCTAACGTCTCTGTGGCTCATCTGGGTACTAAGTTTCCACCTGTGTCCCCTTGTTCGTGTCCCACCCGTGCTGAAGAGTTTGTCTTTGTCCACCCTGTCAATTTCCCTGAGAATTTTGTAGGTGGTTATCATGTCTCCCCTTACTCTTCTGTTTTCCAGGGATGTGAGGTTCAGCTCCTTTAGCCTTTCCTCGTAGCTCAATCCTCTCAGTTCCGGGACGAGCCTGGTGGCATACCGCTGAATCTTCTCTAACTTTGTCTTGTGTTTAACTAGGTATGGACTCCAGGCTGGAGCTGCATACTCCAGGATTGGTCTTACATAAGTGGTATACAGGGTTCTGAAAGATTCCTTACACAAGTTTCTGAAGGCAGTTCTTATGTTGGCCAGTCTAGCATATGCCGCTGATGATATTCTTTTGATGTGGGCCTCTGGGGACAGGTTCGGTGTGATATCAACCCCCAGATCCTTCTCTCTATTTGATTCTTGCAGGATTTCCCCTCCCAGATGATACCTTGTGTTCAGCCTCCTGCTCCCTTCGCCTAATTTCATCACCTTACACTTTCCAGAGTTGAACTTCAGCAGCCATTTTCTAGACCATTCCTCCAGTTTATCCAGGTCATCCTGTAGTCTCTGTCTATCTTCATCCGTCTTGATTCTTCTCATAATTTTTGCATCATCAGCAAACATCGAGAGGAATGAGTCTATACCCTCTGGAAGATCGTTCACATATATTAGAAACAGGATGGGTCCAAGTACTGAGCCCTGTGGGACTCCGCTGGTGACATCTCGCCACTCTGATGTCTTCCCCCTCACCGTTACTCGCTGTTTCCTGTTGCTTAAGTACTCCCGTTAAGTTTCCTGTTGCTTAAGTAACGTACTAGTACGTTAGTAAGTGTGTGTGTGTGTGTGTGTGTGTGTGTGTGTGTGTGTGTGTGTGTGTGTGTGTGTGTGTGTGTGTGTGTGTGTGTGTGTGTGTACTCACCTATATGTACTCACCTATATGTGCTTGCAGGATCGAGCATTGACTCTTGGATCCCGCCTTTCTAGCTATCGGTTGTTTACAGCAATGACTCCTGTCCCATTTCCCTATCATACTTAGTTTTAAAAGTATGAATAGTATTTGCTTCCACAACCTGTTCCCCAAGTGCATTCCATTTTTCTACTACTCTCACGCTAAAAGAAAACTTCCTAACATCTCTGTGACTCATCTGAGTTTCCAGTTTCCACCCATGTCCCCTCATTCTGTTATTATTACGTGTGAACATTTCATCTATTTCCACTTTGTCAATTCCCCTGAGTATTTTATATGTCCCTATCATATCTCCTCTCTCCCTTCTTTTCTCTAGTGTCGTAAGGTTCAGTTCCTTCAGCCGCTCTTCATATCCCATCCCTCGTAGCTCTGGGACAAGCCTCGTCGCAAACCTCTGAACCTTCTCCAGTTTCTTTATGTGTTTCTTCAGGTGGGGGCTCCATGATGGCGCGGCATACTCTAAGACGGGTCTCACGTAGGCAGTGTAAAGCGCCCTAAAAGCTTCCTCATTTAGGTTTCTGAATGAAGTTCTAATTTTCGCCAGTGTAGAGTACGCTGCTGTCGTTATCCTATTTATATGTGCCTCAGGAGTTAGATTAGGTGTCACATCCACTCCCAGGTCTCTTTCTCGAATCGTTACAGGTAGGCTGTTCCCCTTCATTGTGTACTGTCCCTTTGGTCTCCTGTCACCTGATCCCATTTCCATAACTTTACATTTACTGGTGTTAAACTCCAGTAGCCATTTCCCTGACCATCTCTGCAGCCTGTTTAAGTCCTCTTGGAGGATCCTACAATCCTCGTCTGTCACAACTCTTCTCATTAATTTTGCGTCATCTGCAAACATTGACATGTATGATTCCACTCCTGTAAACATATCATTTACGTAAATTAGAAAGAGGATTGGTCCCAGCACCGATCCTTGAGGTACTCCACTTGTTACTGTTCGCCAGTCCGACTTTTCGCCCCTTACCATTACCCTCTGGCTCCTTCCTGTTAGGTAGTTCTTCACCCATACTAGGGCCTTTCCGCTTACTCCTGCCTGCCTCTCAAGTTTGTATAGCAGTCTCATGTGCGGTACCGTATCAAAGGCCTTTTGGCAGTCAAGAAATATGCAGTCTGCCCAGCCTTCTCTCTGTGTGTGTGTGTGTGTGTGTGTGTGTGTGTGTGTGTGTGTGTGTGTGTGTGTGTGTGTGTGTGTGTGTGTGTGTGTGTGTGTGTGTGTGTGTGTGTGTGTGTGTGTGTGTGTGTGTGTGTGTGTGTGTGTGTGTGTGTGTGTGTGTGTGTGTGTGTGTGTGTGTGTGTGTGTGTGTGTGTGTGTGTGTGTGTGTGTGTGTGTGTGTGTGTGTGTGTGTGTGTGTGTGTGTGTGTGTGTGTGTGTGTGTGTGTGTGTACTCACCTATATGTACTCACCTATATGTGCTTGCAGGATCGAGCATTGACTCTTGGATCCCGCCTTTCTAGCTATCGGTTGTTTACAGCAATGACTCCTGTCCCATTTCCCTATCATACTTAGTTTTAAAAGTATGAATAGTATTTGCTTCCACAACCTGTTCCCCAAGTGCTTTCCATTTTTCTACTACTCTCACGCTAAAAGAAAACTTCCTAACATCTCTGTGACTCATCTGAGTTTCCAGTTTCCACCCATGTCCCCTCATTCTGTTATTATTACGTGTGAACATTTCATCTATTTCCACTTTGTCAATTCCCCTGAGTATTTTATATGTCCCTATCATATCTCCTCTCTCCCTTCTTTTCTCTAGTGTCGTAAGGTTCAGTTCCTTCAGCCGCTCTTCATATCCCATCCCTCGTAGCTCTGGGACAAGCCTCGTCGCAAACCTCTGAACCTTCTCCAGTTTCTTTATGTGTTTCTTCAGGTGGGGGCTCCATGATGGCGCGGCATACTCTAAGACGGGTCTCACGTAGGCAGTGTAAAGCGCCCTAAAAGCTTCCTCATTTAGGTTTCTGAATAAAGTTCTAATTTTCGCCAGTGTAGAGTACGCTGCTGTCGTTATCCTATTTATATGTGCCTCAGGAGTTAGATTAGGTGTCACATCCACTCCCAGGTCTCTTTCTCGAATCGTTACAGGTAGGCTGTTCCCCTTCATTGTGTACTGTCCCTTTGGTCTCCTGTCACCTGATCCCATTTCCATAACTTTACATTTACTGGTGTTAAACTCCAGTAGCCATTTCCCTGACCATCTCTGCAGCCTGTTTAAGTCCTCTTGGAGGATCCTACAATCCTCGTCTGTCACAACTCTTCTCATTAATTTTGCGTCATCTGCAAACATTGACATGTATGATTCCACTCCTGTAAACATATCATTTACGTAAATTAGAAAGAGGATTGGTCCCAGCACCGATCCTTGAGGTACTCCACTTGTTACTGTTCGCCAGTCCGACTTTTCGCCCCTTACCATTACCCTCTGGCTCCTTCCTGTTAGGTAGTTCTTCACCCATACTAGGGCCTTTCCGCTTACTCCTGCCTGCCTCTCAAGTTTGTATAGCAGTCTCATGTGCGGTACCGTATCAAAGGCCTTTTGGCAGTCAAGAAATATGCAGTCTGCCCAGCCTTCTCTGTGTGTGTGTGTGTGTGTGTGTGTGTGTGTGTGTGTGTGTGTGTGTGTGTGTGTGTGTGTGTGTGTGTGTGTGTGTGTGTGTGTGTGTGTGTGTGTGTGTGTGTGTGTGTGTGTGTGTGTGTGTGTGTACTCACCTAATTGTACTCACCTAATTGTGCTTGCGGGGGTTGAGCTTTGGCTCTTTGGTCCCGCCTCTCAACTGTCAATCAACTGGTGTACAGATTCCTGAGCCTACTGGGCTCTATCATACCTACATTTGAAACTGTGTATGGAGTCAGCCTCCACCACATCACTTCCTAGTGCATTCCATTTATTAACTACTCTGACACTGAAAAAATTCTTTCTAACGTCTCTGTGGCTCATCTGGGTACTAAGTTTCCACCTGTGTCCCCTTGTTCGTGTCCCACCCGTGCTGAAGAGTTTGTCTTTGTCCACCCTGTCAATTTCCCTGAGAATTTTGTAGGTGGTTATCATGTCTCCCCTTACTCTTCTGTTTTCCAGGGATGTGAGGTTCAGCTCCTTTAGCCTTTCCTCGTAGCTCAATCCTCTCAGTTCCGGGACGAGCCTGGTGGCATACCGCTGAATCTTCTCTAACTTTGTCTTGTGTTTAACTAGGTATGGACTCCAGGCTGGAGCTGCATACTCCAGGATTGGTCTTACATAAGTGGTATACAGGGTTCTGAAAGATTCCTTACACAAGTTTCTGAAGGCAGTTCTTATGTTGGCCAGTCTAGCATATGCCGCTGATGATATTCTTTTGATGTGGGCCTCTGGGGACAGGTTCGGTGTGATATCAACCCCCAGATCCTTCTCTCTATTTGATTCTTGCAGGATTTCCCCTCCCAGATGATACCTTGTGTTCAGCCTCCTGCTCCCTTCGCCTAATTTCATCACCTTACACTTTCCAGAGTTGAACTTCAGCAGCCATTTTCTAGACCATTCCTCCAGTTTATCCAGGTCATCCTGTAGTCTCTGTCTATCTTCATCCGTCTTGATTCTTCTCATAATTTTTGCATCATCAGCAAACATCGAGAGGAATGAGTCTATACCCTCTGGAAGATCGTTCACATATATTAGAAACAGGATGGGTCCAAGTACTGAGCCCTGTGGGACTCCGCTGGTGACATCTCGCCACTCTGATGTCTTCCCCCTCACCGTTACTCGCTGTTTCCTGTTGCTTAAGTACTCCCGTTAAGTTTCCTGTTGCTTAAGTAACGTACTAGTACGTTAGTAAGTGTGTGTGTGTGTGTGTGTGTGTGTGTGTGTGTGTGTGTGTGTGTGTGTGTGTGTGTGTGTGTGTGTGTGTGTGTGTGTGTGTGTGTGTGTGTGTACTCACCTATATGTACTCACCTATATGTGCTTGCAGGATCGAGCATTGACTCTTGGATCCCGCCTTTCTAGCTATCGGTTGTTTACAGCAATGACTCCTGTCCCATTTCCCTATCATACTTAGTTTTAAAAGTATGAATAGTATTTGCTTCCACAACCTGTTCCCCAAGTGCATTCCATTTTTCTACTACTCTCACGCTAAAAGAAAACTTCCTAACATCTCTGTGACTCATCTGAGTTTCCAGTTTCCACCCATGTCCCCTCATTCTGTTATTATTACGTGTGAACATTTCATCTATTTCCACTTTGTCAATTCCCCTGAGTATTTTATATGTCCCTATCATATCTCCTCTCTCCCTTCTTTTCTCTAGTGTCGTAAGGTTCAGTTCCTTCAGCCGCTCTTCATATCCCATCCCTCGTAGCTCTGGGACAAGCCTCGTCGCAAACCTCTGAACCTTCTCCAGTTTCTTTATGTGTTTCTTCAGGTGGGGGCTCCATGATGGCGCGGCATACTCTAAGACGGGTCTCACGTAGGCAGTGTAAAGCGCCCTAAAAGCTTCCTCATTTAGGTTTCTGAATGAAGTTCTAATTTTCGCCAGTGTAGAGTACGCTGCTGTCGTTATCCTATTTATATGTGCCTCAGGAGTTAGATTAGGTGTCACATCCACTCCCAGGTCTCTTTCTCGAATCGTTACAGGTAGGCTGTTCCCCTTCATTGTGTACTGTCCCTTTGGTCTCCTGTCACCTGATCCCATTTCCATAACTTTACATTTACTGGTGTTAAACTCCAGTAGCCATTTCCCTGACCATCTCTGCAGCCTGTTTAAGTCCTCTTGGAGGATCCTACAATCCTCGTCTGTCACAACTCTTCTCATTAATTTTGCGTCATCTGCAAACATTGACATGTATGATTCCACTCCTGTAAACATATCATTTACGTAAATTAGAAAGAGGATTGGTCCCAGCACCGATCCTTGAGGTACTCCACTTGTTACTGTTCGCCAGTCCGACTTTTCGCCCCTTACCATTACCCTCTGGCTCCTTCCTGTTAGGTAGTTCTTCACCCATACTAGGGCCTTTCCGCTTACTCCTGCCTGCCTCTCAAGTTTGTATAGCAGTCTCATGTGCGGTACCGTATCAAAGGCCTTTTGGCAGTCAAGAAATATGCAGTCTGCCCAGCCTTCTCTCTGTGTGTGTGTGTGTGTGTGTGTGTGTGTGTGTGTGTGTGTGTGTGTGTGTGTGTGTGTGTGTGTGTGTGTGTGTGTGTGTGTGTGTGTGTGTGTGTGTGTGTGTGTGTGTGTGTGTGTGTGTGTGTGTGTGTGTGTGTGTGTGTGTGTGTGTGTGTGTGTGTGTGTGTGTGTGTGTGTGTGTGTGTGTGTGTGTGTGTGTGTGTGTGTGTGTGTGTGTGTGTGTGTGTGTGTACTCACCTATATGTACTCACCTATATGTGCTTGCAGGATCGAGCATTGACTCTTGGATCCCGCCTTTCTAGCTATCGGTTGTTTACAGCAATGACTCCTGTCCCATTTCCCTATCATACTTAGTTTTAAAAGTATGAATAGTATTTGCTTCCACAACCTGTTCCCCAAGTGCTTTCCATTTTTCTACTACTCTCACGCTAAAAGAAAACTTCCTAACATCTCTGTGACTCATCTGAGTTTCCAGTTTCCACCCATGTCCCCTCATTCTGTTATTATTACGTGTGAACATTTCATCTATTTCCACTTTGTCAATTCCCCTGAGTATTTTATATGTCCCTATCATATCTCCTCTCTCCCTTCTTTTCTCTAGTGTCGTAAGGTTCAGTTCCTTCAGCCGCTCTTCATATCCCATCCCTCGTAGCTCTGGGACAAGCCTCGTCGCAAACCTCTGAACCTTCTCCAGTTTCTTTATGTGTTTCTTCAGGTGGGGGCTCCATGATGGCGCGGCATACTCTAAGACGGGTCTCACGTAGGCAGTGTAAAGCGCCCTAAAAGCTTCCTCATTTAGGTTTCTGAATAAAGTTCTAATTTTCGCCAGTGTAGAGTACGCTGCTGTCGTTATCCTATTTATATGTGCCTCAGGAGTTAGATTAGGTGTCACATCCACTCCCAGGTCTCTTTCTCGAATCGTTACAGGTAGGCTGTTCCCCTTCATTGTGTACTGTCCCTTTGGTCTCCTGTCACCTGATCCCATTTCCATAACTTTACATTTACTGGTGTTAAACTCCAGTAGCCATTTCCCTGACCATCTCTGCAGCCTGTTTAAGTCCTCTTGGAGGATCCTACAATCCTCGTCTGTCACAACTCTTCTCATTAATTTTGCGTCATCTGCAAACATTGACATGTATGATTCCACTCCTGTAAACATATCATTTACGTAAATTAGAAAGAGGATTGGTCCCAGCACCGATCCTTGAGGTACTCCACTTGTTACTGTTCGCCAGTCCGACTTTTCGCCCCTTACCATTACCCTCTGGCTCCTTCCTGTTAGGTAGTTCTTCACCCATACTAGGGCCTTTCCGCTTACTCCTGCCTGCCTCTCAAGTTTGTATAGCAGTCTCATGTGCGGTACCGTATCAAAGGCCTTTTGGCAGTCAAGAAATATGCAGTCTGCCCAGCCTTCTCTGTGTGTGTGTGTGTGTGTGTGTGTGTGTGTGTGTGTGTGTGTGTGTGTGTGTGTGTGTGTGTGTGTGTGTGTGTGTGTGTGTGTGTGTGTGTGTGTGTGTGTGTGTGTGTGTGTGTGTGTGTGTGTGTACTCACCTAATTGTACTCACCTAATTGTGCTTGCGGGGGTTGAGCTTTGGCTCTTTGGTCCCGCCTCTCAACTGTCAATCAACTGGTGTACAGATTCCTGAGCCTACTGGGCTCTATCATACCTACATTTGAAACTGTGTATGGAGTCAGCCTCCACCACATCACTTCCTAGTGCATTCCATTTATTAACTACTCTGACACTGAAAAAATTCTTTCTAACGTCTCTGTGGCTCATCTGGGTACTAAGTTTCCACCTGTGTCCCCTTGTTCGTGTCCCACCCGTGCTGAAGAGTTTGTCTTTGTCCACCCTGTCAATTTCCCTGAGAATTTTGTAGGTGGTTATCATGTCTCCCCTTACTCTTCTGTTTTCCAGGGATGTGAGGTTCAGCTCCTTTAGCCTTTCCTCGTAGCTCAATCCTCTCAGTTCCGGGACGAGCCTGGTGGCATACCGCTGAATCTTCTCTAACTTTGTCTTGTGTTTAACTAGGTATGGACTCCAGGCTGGAGCTGCATACTCCAGGATTGGTCTTACATAAGTGGTATACAGGGTTCTGAAAGATTCCTTACACAAGTTTCTGAAGGCAGTTCTTATGTTGGCCAGTCTAGCATATGCCGCTGATGATATTCTTTTGATGTGGGCCTCTGGGGACAGGTTCGGTGTGATATCAACCCCCAGATCCTTCTCTCTATTTGATTCTTGCAGGATTTCCCCTCCCAGATGATACCTTGTGTTCAGCCTCCTGCTCCCTTCGCCTAATTTCATCACCTTACACTTTCCAGAGTTGAACTTCAGCAGCCATTTTCTAGACCATTCCTCCAGTTTATCCAGGTCATCCTGTAGTCTCTGTCTATCTTCATCCGTCTTGATTCTTCTCATAATTTTTGCATCATCAGCAAACATCGAGAGGAATGAGTCTATACCCTCTGGAAGATCGTTCACATATATTAGAAACAGGATGGGTCCAAGTACTGAGCCCTGTGGGACTCCGCTGGTGACATCTCGCCACTCTGATGTCTTCCCCCTCACCGTTACTCGCTGTTTCCTGTTGCTTAAGTACTCCCGTTAAGTTTCCTGTTGCTTAAGTAACGTACTAGTACGTTAGTAAGTGTGTGTGTGTGTGTGTGTGTGTGTGTGTGTGTGTGTGTGTGTGTGTGTGTGTGTGTGTGTGTGTGTGTGTGTGTGTGTGTGTGTGTGTACTCACCTATATGTACTCACCTATATGTGCTTGCAGGATCGAGCATTGACTCTTGGATCCCGCCTTTCTAGCTATCGGTTGTTTACAGCAATGACTCCTGTCCCATTTCCCTATCATACTTAGTTTTAAAAGTATGAATAGTATTTGCTTCCACAACCTGTTCCCCAAGTGCATTCCATTTTTCTACTACTCTCACGCTAAAAGAAAACTTCCTAACATCTCTGTGACTCATCTGAGTTTCCAGTTTCCACCCATGTCCCCTCATTCTGTTATTATTACGTGTGAACATTTCATCTATTTCCACTTTGTCAATTCCCCTGAGTATTTTATATGTCCCTATCATATCTCCTCTCTCCCTTCTTTTCTCTAGTGTCGTAAGGTTCAGTTCCTTCAGCCGCTCTTCATATCCCATCCCTCGTAGCTCTGGGACAAGCCTCGTCGCAAACCTCTGAACCTTCTCCAGTTTCTTTATGTGTTTCTTCAGGTGGGGGCTCCATGATGGCGCGGCATACTCTAAGACGGGTCTCACGTAGGCAGTGTAAAGCGCCCTAAAAGCTTCCTCATTTAGGTTTCTGAATGAAGTTCTAATTTTCGCCAGTGTAGAGTACGCTGCTGTCGTTATCCTATTTATATGTGCCTCAGGAGTTAGATTAGGTGTCACATCCACTCCCAGGTCTCTTTCTCGAATCGTTACAGGTAGGCTGTTCCCCTTCATTGTGTACTGTCCCTTTGGTCTCCTGTCACCTGATCCCATTTCCATAACTTTACATTTACTGGTGTTAAACTCCAGTAGCCATTTCCCTGACCATCTCTGCAGCCTGTTTAAGTCCTCTTGGAGGATCCTACAATCCTCGTCTGTCACAACTCTTCTCATTAATTTTGCGTCATCTGCAAACATTGACATGTATGATTCCACTCCTGTAAACATATCATTTACGTAAATTAGAAAGAGGATTGGTCCCAGCACCGATCCTTGAGGTACTCCACTTGTTACTGTTCGCCAGTCCGACTTTTCGCCCCTTACCATTACCCTCTGGCTCCTTCCTGTTAGGTAGTTCTTCACCCATACTAGGGCCTTTCCGCTTACTCCTGCCTGCCTCTCAAGTTTGTATAGCAGTCTCATGTGCGGTACCGTATCAAAGGCCTTTTGGCAGTCAAGAAATATGCAGTCTGCCCAGCCTTCTCTCTGTGTGTGTGTGTGTGTGTGTGTGTGTGTGTGTGTGTGTGTGTGTGTGTGTGTGTGTGTGTGTGTGTGTGTGTGTGTGTGTGTGTGTGTGTGTGTGTGTGTGTGTGTGTGTGTGTGTGTGTGTGTGTGTGTGTGTGTGTGTGTGTGTGTGTGTGTGTGTGTGTGTGTGTGTGTGTGTGTGTGTGTGTGTGTGTGTGTGTGTGTGTGTGTGTGTGTGTGTGTGTGTACTCACCTATATGTACTCACCTATATGTGCTTGCAGGATCGAGCATTGACTCTTGGATCCCGCCTTTCTAGCTATCGGTTGTTTACAGCAATGACTCCTGTCCCATTTCCCTATCATACTTAGTTTTAAAAGTATGAATAGTATTTGCTTCCACAACCTGTTCCCCAAGTGCTTTCCATTTTTCTACTACTCTCACGCTAAAAGAAAACTTCCTAACATCTCTGTGACTCATCTGAGTTTCCAGTTTCCACCCATGTCCCCTCATTCTGTTATTATTACGTGTGAACATTTCATCTATTTCCACTTTGTCAATTCCCCTGAGTATTTTATATGTCCCTATCATATCTCCTCTCTCCCTTCTTTTCTCTAGTGTCGTAAGGTTCAGTTCCTTCAGCCGCTCTTCATATCCCATCCCTCGTAGCTCTGGGACAAGCCTCGTCGCAAACCTCTGAACCTTCTCCAGTTTCTTTATGTGTTTCTTCAGGTGGGGGCTCCATGATGGCGCGGCATACTCTAAGACGGGTCTCACGTAGGCAGTGTAAAGCGCCCTAAAAGCTTCCTCATTTAGGTTTCTGAATAAAGTTCTAATTTTCGCCAGTGTAGAGTACGCTGCTGTCGTTATCCTATTTATATGTGCCTCAGGAGTTAGATTAGGTGTCACATCCACTCCCAGGTCTCTTTCTCGAATCGTTACAGGTAGGCTGTTCCCCTTCATTGTGTACTGTCCCTTTGGTCTCCTGTCACCTGATCCCATTTCCATAACTTTACATTTACTGGTGTTAAACTCCAGTAGCCATTTCCCTGACCATCTCTGCAGCCTGTTTAAGTCCTCTTGGAGGATCCTACAATCCTCGTCTGTCACAACTCTTCTCATTAATTTTGCGTCATCTGCAAACATTGACATGTATGATTCCACTCCTGTAAACATATCATTTACGTAAATTAGAAAGAGGATTGGTCCCAGCACCGATCCTTGAGGTACTCCACTTGTTACTGTTCGCCAGTCCGACTTTTCGCCCCTTACCATTACCCTCTGGCTCCTTCCTGTTAGGTAGTTCTTCACCCATACTAGGGCCTTTCCGCTTACTCCTGCCTGCCTCTCAAGTTTGTATAGCAGTCTCATGTGCGGTACCGTATCAAAGGCCTTTTGGCAGTCAAGAAATATGCAGTCTGCCCAGCCTTCTCTGTGTGTGTGTGTGTGTGTGTGTGTGTGTGTGTGTGTGTGTGTGTGTGTGTGTGTGTGTGTGTGTGTGTGTGTGTGTGTGTGTGTGTGTGTGTGTGTGTGTGTGTGTGTGTGTGTGTGTGTGTGTGTGTGTGTGTGTGTGTGTGTGTGTGTGTGTGTGTGTGTGTGTGTGTGTGTGTGTGTGTGTGTGTGTGTGTGTGTGTGTGTGTGTGTGTGTGTGTGTGTGTGTGTGTGTGTGTGTGTGTGTGTGTGTGTGTGTGTGTGTGTGTGTGTGTGTGTGTGTGTGTGTGTGTGTGTGTGTGTGTGTGTGTGTGTGTGTGTGTGTGTGTGTGTGTGTGTGTGTGTGTGTGTGTGTGTGTGTGTGTGTGTGTGTGTGTGTGTGTGTGTGTGTGTGTGTGTGTGTGTGTGTGTGTGTGTGTGTGTGTGTGTGTGTGTGTGTGTGTGTGTGTGTGTGTGGTGTGTGTGTGTGTGTGTGTGTGTGTGTGTGTGTGTGTGTGTGTGTGTGTGTGTGTGTGTGTGTGTGTGTGTGTGTGTGTGTGTGTGTGTGTGTGTGTGTGTGTGTGTGTGTGTGTGTGTGTGTGTGTGTGTGTGTGTGTGTGTGTGTGTGTGTGTGTGTGTGTGTGTGTGTGTGTGTGTGTGTGTGTGTGTGTGTGTGTGTGTGTGTGTGTGTGTGTGTGGTGTGTGTGTGTGTGTGTGTGTGGTGTGTGTGTGTGTGTGTGTGTGTGTGTGTGTGTG
>NW_027189190.1:0-107500 GCF_040958095.1 Procambarus clarkii
TAAAATTTTGAGGGGTACAGGAGCATCCCAATTTCTACTGTTAGAGAGTGTTATACAATATATACAGTCTACAGAGACTGGAGAGGTAATGATTATATAGGGAATCACTGGGGATTTCCAGACTGTACCCTTGAGGGAAGTAATCCTAGACTGTGAAGGCAAAAGTTTAGTAGGTGTTAGTCCTAAATTACCAGTTGCTGGCGTTGATCTAATTGTGGGGAATGATCTTGCTGGTAATCGAGTTAAAAGAGATGATGTTACGGCCCTCTCGGGTCGCAACTGGGTTCGTACTCTGATGTCGTTAGAGGAAGGGTATCCGGCCCCAGGCCAGTAGTGGCTTTCAAGGGATGAGATCTGTGACGCAAGTAAAATAAAAGGGGAAGGGAAAGAAAGGCAAAAACTTAAGATTATAATTACCTTCACCAATAAGTAATATATAAAAGTTACACAAGGGGAGGGGTATTAACACTACACAGGGGAAGTATATACATGGCCGTCTTCTCCTGAAGACGCTGGATCCTCTCGGTGCCAAATCCTCGGTGCTCTCGTGGTCTCTTGATGAATCCTTCGATCAAGCTGAGTCTACCCCTGACACAGGCCAGCCAAAACACAGTTCCACTGGGGGCACCGCCGTGGAGGCCGTCAACCACAAGTGCAGCAGAACAGCTGGCAGGTTCCGGATCAGCAACGCTGGTCAGGCCACTCCACGAGCGATACTAGGGTAGCGCCCTAGTCAGGAGCCTCGTGTGATACCACAGATCACTCTCCTGTCTACAATACCCCAGTGGTTAATCGTCTCCAGCAGTCGGTCCGGGGTACGACCATCCTTCAACTGCCACTTCACTGGCAGGGTAACACCACAGTGTTCCTCCGGGAGGCAACTCACAGCTGCTGCAGCAAAGCACTTGGTGTGGGGACGGCTGCCTTGGGTAGACTGACCCAACTTCCATCACAGCAGTCCCAGGTCGACTCTGTAAGCAGACACGTCATCAATAACAGGGACACACTAAAGCACCTCACTTACAGGCTCAGACACAAACGCCCGACGTATCCACTCCATAGATGGCGCTGTTGTCTGAGCACCACCTCACCAGAGGTCAGCAGCGGCTGTGTTGTGAGCTGAACCGGACTGGAAACTGGCCCTTGTGGCCAGTACACTTCGTCCTCACCAGGTGTCTTCGTCCATTTGGAGGGGGTTTCGGGAGCTGACCCACAGATGGCGCGGTCGTCACTGCTCCGTGCTCGGACGCTGGATCCGGGTCCGTAACAGATGACCACCCAATAATGCTAACTAAGCCAGAGGTGATTACGGCATGGACAGATCCTGAGGACAAGATAATGTACCCAGCATGTGCCATGACCCAGTCAAAATCAGAGTCTCAAATATCACAAACTCCCAATAATGTAAGTCAGGAGACAAAATTAGAGGTTAACAAATTAAATAGTGAAGTGGATCTTTGTGACACTTTTATGGCCCAGTTGGAAGAAGCAGATGGGAACAGGATGGGGAACACCTCCACCAAACCACCTAGGAAAAGGGATAGGGAAGAGTGTAGTCCAGTTACCACTTCTGGCTCTTCAGACTTGAGATTAAAATCAAATTTTATTTATCAGCAAAGAACTGATCCTACGTTGACTGACTTGCATAATATGGTAGTAACTGAACTAGAAGCAGAATCGGAGGCTATGACTTATTACTACACTAAAGAGGTGTTGATGCGGAAGTGGAGACCTAGGAGCTCACCTGTGTCACACACTTGGGAGGTAGTTAATCAAGTGGTCCTACCGAGGGGTTATAGAGAAAAAGTGCTAAGTGTAGCCCATGATTCACCAATAGGCGGTCATCAGGGTATTGCAAAAACATATAATAAAATAAGCAAGTATTTTACCTGGCCTGGATTAAAGAAAGATGTCATCCAGTATTGTAATGAATGTCCAGTATGTATAAAAACTGGCAAACCAAACCAGGTAATACCAAAAGCTCCTTTACAGCCAATTGTGGTAGCCGAGGAACCCTTTACCCATATTATTGTTGATGTAGTAGGCCCATTGCCTAGAACCAAGAGTGGTAATATGTATATCATCACCATGATGTGTCAGACTACACACTTTCCTGAGCCATTCCCTGTGAGAAATGCTACAACGAAAGTGGTAGTTAGGCACATAATGAAATTTTGTACTATTTTTGGCTTACCAAAAGTAATACAGACAGATAATGGGGTCAATTTCACTTCCAAAGATTTTCAGCAGTTTTGTGAGGAGTTTGACATCCTCCATAAGACATCCACTACTTACCATCCGGAGAGCCAAGGTGCTTTGGAAAGGATGCACCAAACCCTTAAACAAATGCTGAGAACCAGTTGCATGGAAACTGGCAGAGACTGGGATGATGGTCTTCCACTGATGCTCATGGCACTGAGGGATACTTATCAGGAGTCCCTGGGGTGTTCATCCAACTCATTAGTATTTGGCCATCATGTGAGAAGTTCACTAACCATCTTAAGAGATAAGTTGGTCGGAAGTCCCAAAGGTGTTGTGCAGGTAAATTATGTCGATAAATTACAAGACAAGTTAAACAAAAATTTATGAAGAAGGGAACTTAAGTCTTAATTCATCTTAAAGAAGCTCAAGGCAAAATGAAGGAAGAATATGATAAAAAGACAAAGAGACGACATTTTGAGGGAGGTAATAAAGTGGTGGTACTAATGGCCTGACAGGGACCACCATTGTTGCAAAGGTTCCAAGGTCCCTATACAGTGATAAAGACACTCAGTCCCACCAATTATGTAATCCAGACACCTGATCTCAAGAGATGGGAAATAGTAGTACACGTAATAGAATGAAACTAATACAGAAGGGAACTACCAATACCAACCAGGTGCTTAGTGTAGTCCATGTAGATGAGAATAAATGGGGAATGTGATTTTGATAATGTACCTAATGCTCATGTAGCATATTTTTAGCAATGGGGAGTGTTTGGCTAATGTCCAGAAAATGGTGGAACATTTGTCATCAGAACAGAAGCAGGATTTGGAGCAGTTGCTGACTTCTCATGCAGACATCTTTGGCGATATTCCCACCCAGACTACAGTTATTCATTATTCACCATGACATCGAGGTGACAGACAACCAACCACTCAAGTCACACCCATATAGAGTCAACCCTGCCAAGTTGAATCTCATCCGGAAAGAAGTTGACTACATGCTTTAACATGGATTGGTGAGACCTAGCAGCAGCAGTTGGAGCAGTCCTTGTATTTTGGTTCCAAAGAAGGATGGAACTCACAGGTTGGTCATTGACTACCGTAAGCTAAATGTACAGTTATCATGTAATAACTGTACATGATAATTTTCCAATATCTAGATTAGATAATTGCATAGACAGTGTTGGTAAAGCCAAATTTGTAACCAAAGTAGATTTGTGAAAAGGGTACTGGCAAATTCTTTTAACACCAAGAGCAGGGAGATGAGTGCATTTATAACTGCAGATGGGTTGTATGAATTCACTGTAATGCCTTTTGGGCTGAAAGATGCCCCAGCAACTTTCCAGCATCTAATGAACTTAATTCTAAAAGACATACCACAATGTAGAGCTTACGTGGATGATATTGTAATTTATCGCAATAGTTGGGAGGACCATATAAATATCCGCTTAGCCACCGGCTCCCACTAACTCTCCTAACTCCTTGATTTCCCTTTAGGCTCAAGTAAAATCATCTATTCCCCTAGAAAACATTTAAAGGTCCACCACCACCAAATTCTTGACAAGTCTCTTGACACAAACCTATGACACAGCCTTCGGATGTTTAAAGCTATGACATCTGTTCTCAATCATATCCAGTTTTAAAGCTATGAATAATGTTTGCATCCACAATGTTCTCCTTTAGTTCATTTTGTATCCCCCACCACTCTCTCGCTAAACGAAAACTTTCTGACATTAATATATTCTTACATAATATTTTTTATTATGTATAAATACAAGAGGTCTTATATTCTTGTAACGCAACTAGAACCCATAGCGTTTCGGGCAGGTCCAAAATCCTAATTTCCCCTGGAATATGACCCGCCAAATCGTTTGACAGCAAGGCACACAATCACTGTTGGGTGTACAAAGGCGTACAATTAAGGATTGGCGTCCAATCAATCCTCCCCGACCAGGATACGAACCCAGGTAAAAGCGCTCGCAAAGCGCCGGTCGAGTGATTTCCACTGCGCCACGGGGACCGCTTTGACTGAACTTATGACTAATATTGGTTTCCAACTTCCACCAATGTCTGCTTGTTCTGTTGGTATTCCGTATGAACATTTCGTCTATTTCCACTCTGTCAATCCCCTTAAGTATTTTGTATGCTACTATTATATCTCCCCACTCCTTTTTTCTAACATCGTGAGGTTCAGTCGCTCTTCATATCCCATCCCATGTAACTCCGGGACGAGTCTCGTCGCAAATTTCTGAACCTTTTCCAGTTTCCTTATATTTTTGTTTAGGTGGGGCCTCCATGATGGTGCGGCATACTCTAAGACTAGTCTCAGTGAGGCAGTGTAAAGCACTCGGATTGCCTTCTTATTTAGGTTTCTGAATGATGTTCTAACTTTTGCTAGCATTGAGTACGCTGCTGTCGTTAAACAATGTATATGTGCCTCAGGAGATAGATTAGGTGTTACGTCCACGCCCAGGTCTCTTTCTCTAATCGTCACAGGTAAGTAGTTTTCCTTCACTGTGTACTGACCCTTTGGTCTCCTATCACCTAGTCCTATTTCCATAACTTTATACTTGCTCGTGTTGAACTCCAGTAGCCATTTCTCTGATCATCTCTTCAGCTTGTTCAAGTCCTCTTGAAGGATCCTTCAATCCTCATCTGACACAACTCGTCTCATTAACTTCGCATCATGTGTTGGTGAATATGTGTTGTTGGAGGTGCTCGTTTCTCTCGGCGTCACCAGACTGTGTGTGACGTGACCAGACAGTGTGTGACGTGAACAGACAGTGTGTGTGACGTGACCAGACTGTGTGTGACGTGACCAGACAGTGTGTGACGTGAACAGACAGTGTGTGTGACGTGACCAGACAGTGTGTGACGTGACCAGACAGTGTGTGACGTGACCAGACTGTGTGTGACGTGACCAGACAGTGTGTGACGTGACCAGACAGTGTGTGACGTGACCAGACAGTGTGTAACGTAACCAGTGTGTGACGTGACCAGACAGTGTGTGACGTGACCAGACAGTGTGTGACGTGACCAGACTGTGTGTGACGTGACCAGACAGTGTGTGACGTGACCAGACTGTGTATGACGTGACCAGACAGTGTGTGACGTGACCAGACAGTGTGTGACGTGACCAGACAGTGTGTGACGTGACCAGACTGTGTGTGACGTGACCAGACAGTGTGTGACGTGACCAGACAGTGTGTGACGTGACCAGACAGTGTGTGACGTGACCAGACAGTGTGTGACGTGATCAGACAGTGTGTGACGTGACCAGACAGTGTGTGACGTGACCAGACTGTGTGACGTGACCAGACAGTGTGTGACGTGACCAGACAGTGTGTGACGTGACCAGACAGTGTGTGACGTGACCAGACAGTGTGTGACGTGACCAGACAGTGTGTGACGTGACCAGACAGTGTGTGACGTGACCAGACAGTGTGTGACGTGACCAGACTGTGTGTGACGTGACCAGACTGTGTGTGACGTGACCAGACCAGAAGCGTGTACCCAACACTGGAGTCCGTGAGAGCAGGAGTCATGGGAGTAAGATGAAAGAAGATGCAGCTTCCCGGCTCGAGAATCATGAACCAATCTCAGACGTGATGTCACGTGAATTCAACAAGCGCATTGTTTACCTCTGAGCCGCGTCCATGCCATTGAACTGGTCGTTATGATGATTTCGGGGCTTAGCGTCCCCGCGGACCGGTCTTCGACCAGGCCTCCTTTTTGTTACACATACCCTCCAGAAACATGATGGCTGGTGCAGTAATGATGCGTGTTCCATCGTGTTGTGGTAGTTGGCAGAGTATAATGTGGTGGTAGTTGGGTGTTGATACATGGCCCATGTGTATGCTTGATGCCTCGCCCATTTCCAGTCTTGTGTTGTCACTGTATTTCTCGATTATTTTGGTGTTTGTGAGGATATATCTGGTGATGATCTGGTTATGTATAGACTATATGTTCCTTAATATGGCCTTGCTGCTTGTGCACTGATAACCGTCTTGAAAGGGATGTTGTTGTCTTGCCTATATATTGAGTTCGTTGTGGCTGACAGTCTCCAAGTGGGCGTGTGAAGGCATAAAAGACATTCGTCTCTCTCAAGTGATTTTGCTTGATGTTAGGAGAGTTGTTGATGAGCAACTCGGCAGTCTTCTTGCTCTTATAGTACAATGTTAACACATTTCTTTGCGCCAAGCCAAATAAAACTGTGAAAATGAGCTTTGGAAAGATAATTTTTCAGCTTCCTTCTCACGCGAAGAAAAAGGTAAGAAAAATAGGGAATATTCACTCTAAAATTATTGATCTCTTACTTTCGGTCACATGGTATAATATATAATTGATGTATAATACACACACACACACATATGCACTCTTATATGCGTATGTTCACATACACAAATATATACACACCAACCTGTCCTCAGGAAGAAATTCCACTCACAGGAAAGGATTGAGAACGACTACATAAGTATGCCAATATCAACTCTCTGTCAATGGTTAGGTTAGTTTTGATTACGTTATTTCTGTGTACTAGTGACGATAATTTGAAATGTGGAATTCGAAAACTATTTCAGTGTACCCGAGAATTCCGTTTACAGAAAACAAAATTCTTCGAAGAAAACTATTTCAGCATAGGTTTTTTGTGTTTTACACCAACGATTTAAAATATAATAAAGATATAACTTGAGAATAATCTGTTTAGAACAAAGGTTCACTTGCCAGTTTACATGTAGACTATTACTGGAATTGTAATATGGTTTCAAACTATCACAAATATCTAGGTAAGTATCCAGGTGGTTTGAGCGAGCGAGGAATTGTCTCAATGGTAATGGATTTCCTCTGAGGACGGGCTCATACACACACATACACTCATACATACATATATACACATACACACAGAGATGTGTACCCATCTTGTTGGTGTAGACTGGGAATATACTTCAGTCCAGGACAATACTCAGAGCTAAAGTATACTTGGTGGCTGGTCAGTAAGCTTTTGTGGCCTTAATTACCCTACAGAGGTTGTTAGGTCCACCCAGTGTAGTGAAGATACTGATTTAGAACCCTTAAGAGATATTCCATGTATCTTAAAGCCATATACCTTAGTTCTATCAGTGAGAGACTAACCCACAGGTGTACTCTAAGATTGAGAGGCCAATATGGTAATGCTCACCCTGGACCAGGATGCGCAGACAACACACAAGGAATACAATCATCTTAAGAGTCCCTTGAGGACTTCTCAGTCGAATTGGATACTTCTGAAGTAAATGTTTTCTACAATTAAACTTATTGACAAATCCAACAAAGTGGTTTGCAAAATCAAATTTATTTAAATTTTAAATTTATTTAAAATCTTAAAATTTTTTCTCAACTGATTACAACAATTACATTGTATCTCAATCCTCTTCACTACACAAATAATTTTACACAATTAACCACAACGTAAAAACTGCAACGTTCATGTGACATTAACAGTAGAGAAATATTGACTCTTCCAGGATAGCCAATTGGATGTGTTATTGATGATCTTGGTTAGACCAAACCACTACATATTTAACGTGTGTTAATCAGGGAGAAGTGCCTAGACTCTCTACCAGGATGTTAGTGGTAGGAAACACTTCCTACCTTTGTGTGCTTCTTACATTAGACAATTTAATACATTTAAAGTAATTCTACAATGGGTCTTAAATATTGAGTTATTTTATTATTTTATATTCCTCCCAAACTGAATATATATATATATATATATATATATATATATATATATATATATATATATATATATATATATATATATATATATATATATATGCAGAATAACCACATATGAAAAGTAGAAAATGCTTAACGCGTTTTCGGCTAATTCGCCTTCATCAGACCAAAGTAGAATCAAAGTAGCATTCTACTTTGCTCTGATGAAGGCGAATTAGCCGAAAACGCGTTAAGCATTTTCTATTTTTCATATGTGGTTATTCTGCATACTTGGATCAGTGTTTTTGTGATCATTGTTGCATATATATATATATATATATATATATATATATATATATATATATATATATATATATATATATATATATATATATATATATATATATATATATATATATATATATATATATATATATATATATATATATAGTTTCAATAAACCCGTTAGTTTAGTCTCACTACTGTCATCACCACCTCTAGTGTCATCACCACCACTGCTGTCATCACCACCACTGCTGTCATCACCACCACTGCTGTCATCACCACCACTGCTGTCATCACCACCACTGCTGTCATCACCACCACTACTGTCATCACCACCACTGCTGTCATCACCACCACTGCTGTCATCACCACCACTGCTGTCATCACCACCACTGCTGTCATCACCACCACTACTGTCATCACCACCACTGCTGTCATCACCACCACTGCTGTCATCACCACCACTGCTGTCATCACCACCACTGCTGTCATCACCACCACTGCTGTCATCACCACCACTACTGTCATCACCACCACTGCTGTCATCACCACCGCTGCTGTCATCACCACCACTGCTGTCATCACCACCACTGCTGTCATCACCACCACTGCTGTCATCACCACCACTGCTGTCATCACCACCACTGCTATCATCACCACCACTACTGTCATCACTACTGTCATCACCACCACTGCTGTCATCACCACCACTACTGTCATCACTACTGTCATCACCACCACTGCTGTCATCACCACCTCTAGTGTCATCACCACCACTGCTGTCATCACCACCACTGCTGTCATCACCACCACTGCTGTCATCACCACTGCTGTCATCACCACCACTACTGTCATCACCACCACTGCTGTCATCACCACCACTGCTGTCATCACCACCACTGCTGTCATCACCACCACTGCTGTCATCACCACCACTACTGTCATCACCACCACTACTGTCATCACCACCACCACTGCTGTCATCACCACCACTGCTGTCATCACCACCACTGCTGTCATCACCACCACTGCTGTCATCACCACCACTGCTGTCATCACCACCACTACTGTCATCACCACCACTGCTGTCATCACCACCACTACTGTCATCACCACCACTGCTGTCATCACCACCTCTAGTGTCATCACCACCACTGCTGTCATCACCACCACTACTGTCATCACTACTGTCATCACTACTGTCATCACCACCACTGCTGTCATCACCACCTCTAGTGTCATCACCACCACTGCTGTCATCACCACCACTGCTGTCATCACCACCACTGCTGTCATCACCACCACTGCTGTCATCACCACCACTGCTGTCATCACCACCACTGCTGTCATCACCACCACTGCTGTCATCACCACCACTGCTGTCATCACCACCACTACTGTCATCACTACTGTCATCACCACCACTGCTGTCATCACCACCACTACTGTCATCACCACCACTGCTGTCATCACCACCACTACTGTCATCACTACTGTCATCACCACCACTGCTGTCATCACCACCAGTACTGTCATCACTACTGTCATCACCACCACTGCTGTCATCACCACCACTACTGTCATCACCACCACTACTGTCATCATTACTGTCATCACCACCACTGCTGTCATCACCACCACTGCTGTCATCACCACTACTGCTGTCATCACCACCACTACTGTCATCACCACCACTACTGTCATCACTACTGTTATCACCACCACTGCTGTCATCACCACCACTGCTGTCATCACCACCACTGCTGTCATCACTACCACTACTGTCATTACTACTGTCATCACCACCACTACTGTCATCACTACTGTCATCACCACCACTGCTGTCATCACCACCACTGCTGTCATCACCACCACTACTGTCATCACCACCACTGCTGTCATCACCACCACTACTGTCATCACCACCACTGCTGTCATCACCACCACTGCTGTCATCACCACCACTGCTGTCATCACCACCACTCCTGTCATCACTACTGTCATCACCACCACTACTGTCATCACTACCACTACTGTCAGCAGCACCACTGCTGTCATCACCACCACTACTGTCATCACTACCACTACTGTCAGCACCACCACTGCTGTCATCACCACCACTACTGTCATCACCACCACTACTGTCATCACTACTGTCATCACCACCACTGCTGTCATCACCACCACTACTGTCATCACCACCACTGCTGTCATCACCACCACTACTGTCATCACCACCACTGCTGTCATCACCACCACTGCTGTCATCACCACCACTACTGTCATCACCACCACTACTGTCATCACCACCACTGCTGTCATCACCACCACTGCTGTCATCACCACCACTGCTGTCATCACCACCACTACTGTCATCACCACCACTACTGTCATCACCACCACTGCTGTCATCACCACCACTGTTGTCATCACCACCACTGCTGTCATCACCACCACTACTGTCATCACCACCACTACTGTCATCACCACCACTGCTGTCATCACCACCACTGCTGTCATCAACACCACTGCTGTCATCACCACCACTACTGTCATCACCACCACTACTGTCATCACTACTGTCATCACCACCACTGCTGTCATCACCACCACTGCTGTCATCACCACCACTACTGTCATCACCACCACTGCTGTCATCACCACCACTACTGTCATCACCACCACTGCTGTCATCACCACCACTGCTGTCATCACCACCACTACTGTCATCACCACCACTGCTGTCATCACCACCACTGCTGTCATCACCACCACTACTGTCATCACCACCACTGCTGTCATCACCACCACTGCTGTCATCACCACTACTGCTGTCATCACTACTGTCATCACCACCACTGCTGTCATCACCACCACTGCTGTCATCACCACCACTACTGTCATCACCACCACTGCTGTCATCACCACCACTGCTCTCATTTGGGTACTAAGTTTTCCCCCCGAGTTCCATTGTTCGCTTACCACCCGCGCTAAATAGTTTGTCTTTATCGACACTGTTAATTCCTCTGAGAATTTAATAGGTGATGATGATGATGTGTTCCCTAACTCATCTGTCTTCCAGTGTCGTGAGGTTTAGTTTCAGCAATCTTTCCTCGTAGCTCATACCCCTCAGCTCGGGGACAATAGCCTGGTGGAATCTCTGAACCTTGTCTAACTTCGTTGTGTTTGACTGCAAGTTGGAGCCTCATATTCCGGTTTTGGTCTGACATACGAGGTATACAAGGTTCTGAATGATTCTTTACACAAGTTTACGAAAGCAGTTCTTATGTTCGCTGTCCTTGCATATGATGCTGATTTTATCCTTTTGATGTGGGCTTCAGGGGACATGTCTGGTATGATATAAACCCTGAGATCTTTTTATTTTCCTGATTCCTGAAGAATTTTATCTCTCAACTGGTTTCCTTGTGTTTGGCCTCCTGCTCTCTACACCTATCTTAATCACTTTGCACTTTCTCGAACTAAACTCTATAGTAGCTCTTTGTTGGACCAGTCCTTCAGTCTGCCCAGGTCTGGACACTGGAGTGGTTTTATTTCCGTGTGCAGATTTGGAAACAGATTGTAGTATTTTCCAAGTTAAAATTATTTTGTATCTCTCCTGCCTACGGTTTATGGAATATTGATTTTAAAATTTTATGTGGTCCAATAATTAATATTTATTTAGTTGATTTTAGGAAGGATCTTTGCACGCTCTCCAGGTCTGCAATTTCTCCCGCTTTGAATGGGGCTGTTAGTGTGCAACAATATTCCACCCTAGAGAGCACTAGTGTTCTAAAAGAATCAACGGTATGGCATCTCTTGTTTGAAAGGTTCTTGTTATCCATCATGTCATATTTCTTGCAGTTGTTACAGCTATTTTATTGTGTTCGTCAGGTCCTCCGATATGATTACTCCAAATTCTTTTACATTGCTAGCTTCTTTCAATAGGGTGGTTTAGCTGCGTTTAATGTGTGGTTTCTATTTTGTTATTTTGGTTTTTCCAATAGCGCAGCAGCTGGAACTTATCATCATTCAACATCGTGTTGTTTTCTGGTGCACATTGAAAGGCCTGATTAACATCAGACTGGAGGTTTGCTGTGTCTTATATTTTGCTGGTCTCGTGAAAACCTAGTTTCATCTGCAAAGGATGACACAGTACTATAGTTTGTATCCTTTGTGTCAGATATGAGGATAAGCGAAAGTACTGGAGCAAGCACAGTGCCCTGGGGGACTGAGCTTTTCATGGTGGGTAGTCAGTATTTACAATGTTGACTACTTCACTCTGGGTTCTGTTCGTTTGGAAGTTAAAGATCCATGTCCCTACTTTGCCAGAAATGTTTGCTCAATGTATGTGCAATATCACCATGGTCACATGTGTCGGAAGCTGCTGCCAGATCTGTATATATTACATCAGCGATGTGCTTGTCTTCCTTGTCATCTAAGGAGGTGTCATCCTGTTCCAGTAGTTGTGAGAGGCGGGAGCGCCCAGTTGTTGTGAACCCGGCTTGTTCAGGGTTATGTACACAGTGTCATTCTGAACAGTAAATGCTGACTGACTCTGACACCGAATTATTACATTGGTTTTGTGATGTTACTTCTTAACACTCTTTAAAAGATTTTTATGATGTGTGAAGTTTGAGCTATTGGTCTATATTTTTTGCATCTACTTTTCCTCCGCCACTGCCACCATCACTACCACCACCACTACCACCACCACCACCACTGCCACAACCTCCACCATCACCATCACTGCCATCACCACCACCACAGCCACTACTACTACTGCCATCACCACCACCATCACTGCCATCACCACCACTGCCATCACCACCACCTCTATCATCACTGCCACCACCACCGCCACCACCACCGCCACCACCATCACTGCCACCACCACCACCATCACTGCCACCACCACCACCACCACCATCAGTGCCACCACAACCTCTGCCACTAAAACCATAATTGATACCATCATATAAATAGTCACTACAGTGCACTAAATTATAACACGTGTGCGTGTGTGTGGAAATATTAGCTGTGTTCCACCCATACTCTACACATCATTACATAGGATATCCACAGGAGCTGGCCAGGGAGCAACGCGGATCATTATACAGGAGTGACTGTGGCAGCCCTCAGCGACATGGACAAGATTGTGGACAAGCTCCATCCTCATCTCAGGAACACACGACCTCTCTTCAACTTCGAAATCAAATTTTATATTATGTAGGAAACGCCACGACTAATACGGGATTTTTGTTAGTTTATTTTTAACTTTGAATTGTCTAATTTAAATGTAGAGATGGCACCCAATGAAGGATTTGTTTATGTAATAATTTAGGAGGATGATGAAGTAAGCCACGCCGTGGGCGTCTACAGGTGTGGAGATGGAACGTACCTGTACAGTGACTCTACACACCTGCAAGTTGAGGAGTGCTTCGTGAACTACCTCCACAAATTTCGTATCCCAATGTGTAGGGTGAAGGTGTTGGAGCAGCTTCTGTAGCGAGTGTACGGCACGTGTGCCTACCACGCCCTCACCTTCCTGGACCTGGCCACCGTCTGCGAGTACATCTGGTCCACGGACCACCTAGTCCCCGGTGACCAAATCCTTAATCCTTACCGGAAACACTTGGATCTCGGGTTCATTTGGTCTTTGGTCAAAATTTATAAGATGCCTCGCCCTGACGCCATTGTCCATGTGTACGTCAAACACATGCAAATATTCCCCACCTGGATATCTGAGCAGAGTCCACAGTCCACGGACTTGACCAGGTATCCGAACAACCAGTACCTTCCAGACCTGATTGCCGTGGACCATGTGAAGACCATGCTTGGTGAGTGTAGGAGCGAGCTAAACCTTGAGTGTCGCCCTCAGGACAGTGTGGTAGGAAACCTCCTACACTGGGCCCACCGTCAGTCATCACTGTCTGAGGGGAGAGAATTGTACAGTACAGGTAGTTCCTTGCTCCAGTAGTACACCTGGCTAGTACACCAACTACACTAGCCAAGCATCAACACCCAGGCCAGGTGTCTTTATAAGAAACACCTGGCCAGAAATGTTCTGCAAAACAAAATGCTCTACAGGAAGAACCACAAGAGGAAGATGAAGAACTTCACTCGCAACAACCTCAAGAACAAACACTTCAGACGCCGTAGAAACTGAGTTGTGTAAGTGAACTCTCCAAGTTGTGCAAAGGGTGTTTAGCTTTCGCTCCTTGATCCCGCTTCTTGACTGTCAATCAACTGGCGTACAGGGTCCTGAACCTATTAGGCACTATCATAACAATATTTGAAAGTATAGAGTCTGCCTCTACCACATCACTTTCTAGGACATTCCTTTTGTTAACAACTCTGACACTGAAAAAATCTTTCTAATGTCTCTGTGGCTCATGTGGGAACTAAGTTTCCACCTGTTTCCCCTTGTTCGTGTACCACTCGTGCTAAATAGTTTGTCTACCCCCTGTTAATTCCTTTAAGAATTGTGTAGGTTGTAATCATGTTTTCCCTACTTCTTCTGTCGTCTAGTGACGAGATTTAATTACGCGGTCTTTCCTCGTTGCTCAAGCCCTTCAGCTCGGGTACTATTCTGGTAGTGTACCTCTGAACTTCTCTAACATCGTCTTGAGCTTGTCTACATGTAAACTCTATGCTGGAACTGCATACTTCACGACTGATCTGACATGTCATATGCAAGGATCTGAATGATCCCTTACTCAAAGGCAGATACATAGTTTTGCCACCCAATAATATGTGGCTGATAGTTTCCTTTTGATGTAGATTTCTGGGGACAGGTCCGGCATGATGTCAACTCCCAAATCTTTCTCTCTTCCTGACTCCTCAAGGATGTCACCTCCCATTTGGTCCCTTGTGTTCGGCCTCCTGCTCCTTACACATATTTTCATTACTTTACACTTGCTTCACTTAAACTCTAGTAGCCATTTGTTGGACCATTCCTTAGTTTGTCCAGATCATCTTTGTCTCTTTCAGTCCTTGTTGGATATTTCCAACATCGAATACAGCATTGTTGTATTCTCATTACTTATTACTAATCATATTAATATTGTAGTAAGTAAAATTAACAACTCGTAGAATTCTCCTGTACTAATAATTCATCTGTGCATTAGGCTAGAATTCTCACGTCATCTGACGCTAGTATTGCGTCAGATTTCTTTACAGTAAAACACATTATATACAATTTGTGTGAGAATTAAATACGATTCTCCATAATTAAAGCATTCTGTATGACAACTGATTGCAGACGAATTGTTCTCTAACTAAAAGCCGAATAGAGCGTTAGAATTATACCGTCTACCTCGCGATAGTGTTAACGTCATCAATGAATGCTATGGGGAGACATTAATTCCTCTCCCTTGTATCTTTACTATTCTTAAATAGTTAAATAATAATATTCCGTTCCTCTAAATAATAAACCCGTCCAGTCTTTAGAGTTTCAAGCGCGAATGCGAGAAATATTAATGTTCATGCCAATAATTTGTGTAATGAACGTCGACTCGGCGTGGGGGGAGGGACGCGACGCCATGCTCAGTCGGTGACGGTGTCGGGAAGCGGACACGTGCAAAGCCAGAAGGAGGCAAAACCACGCTTACCGTACTCACAAAAGACACCATTGTCCAGCAAATAGGACACGTGTGTCTATCCACAGATGAAAGCCGCCACTGTGAGGCGTGAACGACCTTGCAGATAATATCTTCAACTAGTGCTGGTGTTAAATAAGGGACCCCTAGACTTGGTTCCTGACGACACGTGATCAGCCAGCTTGAAACGCATCAATCCAGGATAGGTTCACCGGAGCCTGGGATGCGAAATTACGGCAATCTTAATACTTACACAGTGCCCACAGCTAAGTACCTTTTATTTGATGCATCATTTACAGGTTTAACAATAGCGGGGTGATTGCGCGTTACGCGGCACGACAACACCTAATAACAGGTGATTAGAAATTTCTCTGTAGATATCAATAATCTTGAATATGTATTGAGCAGTTAAATCAATTGCTACTGGTAGTTATTTATTTTGCAGCTCGAGAGACGAATTCCTCATGCTGTCTTCTCCATGTTAACCGTGTCAGACGTCGGTGTACCAAACTTGGAGATTAAGAGGACTGCCAGGGTTATCTAAAGGAATCTATTACCAGCTAAGGCTTATTTCTTTTACTCATAACATTGCAATTTGATACATTAAGAATGTTTTCAACATAATGTGTGATTTACTGTAATTCATTATTATGCTCATATTCATGTTCTTCTTTGTATGAATAATATTATATTCAACATTAATTATAGGATTAGATTATTATTAATAGAATTAGTGAACGAACCACACTGATTCCTGGACGTACTGACCTCCAGTAATAACCCCCCAATGTAGGTGTTTGAGGTTTGGTTTTAATAATACAGCCCATTAATTATTCTTATGATCATACTTTCTAGTCATATCCATAGTCACTGGTTTCTTCTAGAATTTTATCTAATGATCTGAAATTCTCAGTTTCCCTCTTTACTTTAAAAGCGGGTGGTCCTTCGTAATTTAATTTACTACTTTAATTATTAATTAATCAGAATCAAACCCAAATATCCCACATTATGGTCCTTATCGAACCGGATAGGCATTAAATTTATAATTAAAATATTAACCATTAATAACTAATCCTTGTGTGATAGAAGCTAGACTAACTATTTAATTAATTGTGTCAACTAACAGTGTAACACATCAGTTAGTCTAGATCACACTAACATAGCTACCTTTACATAGCTTTAGTGGGTCATAGCCAATTACCCACAACATTTAGACCTACACTTCATACTGAAGTAGAATCCTTAGGTCACCAAGAGCAACAGCTCATAACCTTATATTAATCACTAACACCAATTAAGTGTTAACCATTTAG
Organism: Procambarus clarkii; assembly: GCF_040958095.1. Lineage (NCBI taxonomy): Eukaryota > Metazoa > Arthropoda > Malacostraca > Decapoda > Cambaridae > Procambarus > Procambarus clarkii. The sequence continues at coordinate 17,098 of NW_027189190.1, forward strand.
GCTATACCAATGTTTCAATATGGCTGTCAGCAGACTGTCCATTATAGCCTGAATCCATGTTATAATTACTGATTCACTCAAGTCAGTGGATCATTAACATTTAGGGATCCAGTATACTAATATAAATTACTGATCTCATACTAATTAATTATTACTAACCCTGATAATATTTTATTCCACAATTAGGAGTACATTTAGGAGTTAGGTAATATTTACGGCAGTAGAATACTTGCCAAACACAATTAATTCCTTTGTGTTCATTTAATTTCTTATACACATAATTACACGAGTGTATATAAACAATAAAATACAAAAAACCCAAAAACACAGCACAATTATTTGCACATTACTGCACCATAATATAATCTTTGCCAACCTTCAGTAGGTAGCAATTTAGGCTGTGATTGTGTTGAATCTGGCACAAGCACAGACTAAATATAGTTGTAGTTTCTCAAGTAGAAATTCTCACGACTAGGCTTGAGCTAGTTAGTGACACATATATTATTCTTTTGTGCTGACCCTAGCAAGGGTGGGATTAACCATTTATTGTGTAATTATTTTATTGCATATTTCTATGTATGTCTTTGAGTGTTACTGTAAGTCTGCTACCCATCCGAGGCTGATTTGGAAGAGCTAAGCTGAGGAACACCTGTAGTGAGACCAAGGTACCACTCAAATCTTAGTTGCTTATTATTAGGTAGGTAGCTAACCTCCAAATGAGGTAAATTACAACCAGCCTCAAGAAACATTAGGCTGTCAATACTTATACCTGCTCTACATCAAGGAGCAGAGACTATAGCTATACCACTAGCTACATAAGCCCTATCAGGCTGTCAATACTTATACCTGCTCTACATCAAGGAGCAGATTATAGCTATACCACTAGCTACATAAGCCCTAACAGGCTCAATTTACCGCAAGAATGAATCCTTTAGAAAGGAATGCAAGATTCTTGACAGCTCTTCAAGCTCCTTTAGGAAAACTGCTTGTGAAATGTCATTTCTGTGTCGAAACTGACCCAGGTGACGTCTACAGACTAGCAAGTTCCATAAGGATCGCCAGCCAAAAATATGACTATATCAAGACTGTAATCGAGACCCACAGGAATTTACTCCAAGCCGGTCATACTGTCTCAGACCACTTAAGTCTAACAGAATCTGATCTCGATAACTATGAACATTCTGTTCAAACCAGTTTAGACCGATATAAGGAGGTGCTTGCGAAGCAAGATATTCCCGAGTGGGTGGATCAGATCATTAATAGACCTGTATCCAAGCTAACACTCAGCTCAGATGAAATACTTGAGCTAAATCAAGACGAGGAGAATCCTCTAATCAATACTGATCACTATACAAGATCAACAACTGAAGATCAACTTTCATTTTCTAACCTCTCATCTAATACAGCTTCATGTGATGAGTTGTTTACAGAGTCTGATCAAATTTCAGACCACTCTTCTCAATGTTCCCTGGATTCTATAAGTTCAATACATAATGCTACTGAATTAACTAGCTTATCACCAGAACCCAGAGAAACAAGTGAAGCTGCAGATGAAACAAGTGAAGCTGCAATGATCAGTGAATCTGAACCAGAAAATGATAAAGCTAATACTGCAGCCGCAGCCGAAGCTGTAATCAAAGCTGAGGCTAAACAAGAAGCCTTAAGCAACACAAGTAATGGTCACAATTGCTCACAACAGCCTTCTAAAGTAAGTGCTGACAATGAGAAGACTATTATAAACCTTGTGCACCAATTATTAAATTTATCTTCACCAGAACAATCAGTTGACTCTTTACAAGCCTTTAGTTTTCAGCTTGAGTCACTGATAAATTCTTTCAGTAAAGAGGTGGATCACCCAACTACTGAGTGGATGACTAAAATTATCATCCAAAGAAAATTGTCTGGTGACACACTTAATAAATTATATGTATGCCAGAATGGTAATACCCTGTCAATGCAGGATATATTTACAGGTTTGCGTAATATGAGCAATCATACAGCAGACCAAGCAATTAATGCTAAATCTGAATGCACCAAAACTCTACCTACATCAGTTTCCTTGCCTGAAACTCCTAAAGTGACACTGTCACTAGGTAACCAAGGTGCTAATACTCAATGTAACAACAATCAGTTAAATACTGATTCATCAGTGGAGCCTAAGAGTCCCACAGGTGCTCCTAAGAGACCTAATAGTCCAAAGAGCACTGCTAATAATCCATGTAACCAGAATCAGTCAAATACTGATTCATCAGTGAGGCCTAAGAGTCCCACAGGTGCTCCTAAGAGACCTAATAGTCCAAAGAGCACTGCTAATAACTCCACAGGTGCTCCTAAGAGACCTAATAGTCCAAAGAGCACCCCCAAGAGCCTGTTAATGGTTCCCCAGAGTACACCAAGTACTCACAAGAGAATAAATAACAAGCAAATGCAAGCAGCAAAACCATCACAACCTGCTAATACTGTTTTACCTAAACCGGTAACACCTAAACGATCTGCAGGATGGGGAATGTGCTTGTTTTGCAATCAAAAACATTCTCTGTACAAATGTACTAATTATCCTAATAGAGACACAAGAGTCAGACGACTCAAACAGTTACACAAATGTACTAGGTGTCTCAAACCACATAATGTTAACAGCTGTGACACCCCACTGAACACCTGCAATAGGTGTAGAAGGGGCAAACATCATGCTGCACTGTGCAAATTAGTTAGGACTAATTATGTCAATCCTAGAATAGGACGTAGAGAATCTACACAAGTACAGTGCTGCAAGGTGCGAGATGTGTACAGCGTAACTTCACAAGCATCTCAAGTGGATGCTGCTTTGCCTACTGCCCAACTTCAAGTGAAGAACAGAGGAACCAAGATCACCATACGTGGACTATTTGATCAAGGTTCCCAGGGAACTTTCATTACTCAAAGGGCAGCAGAGGCACTTAATTTACAACCAATAGGACAGGTAAAACTAAACTTGTCAGGGTCCATGATAAATCGAGGAACCCATGAATACACAGTAGTTCAACCGCTTGTACGACTAGGTAGTCAAGCCAAGGCTGTCCAAGCCATTGTTGTAGATCAAATACCTTTAGACTTAAATATTAAAGGTCTGGGGTACACAGCCCACTTCCTGCAGGAACGTGAAATTAAATTGGCTGACAACAAATTAATGTCTGACCACCTTAATAATGTAGATGTACTAGTAGGAGCCGACTACTATTACCAGTTCATAACTGGACATGTTAAACGATTGGGAATGAATATGCTCCAATCTGCAGGAGGCTACTTACTTACTGGTAAAGTTCTGAATGTGAACAAGCCTAAGCCTGCCAATAATAAATTAGTCAGCAGAAAATCAATTCTCCAGCAGCAAGCTAAAAGGAGAAACACAGCTGAGTAATAAACTCAGATTGAATGTAGTGCAATTGATACTCGCTGAGATGTTTCATGGCTCTCAGTGAAAATCAATGGTCCGTACTCAAACAAGTACAAGTCACAGCGACCAAACTATTGAATTCACTGCAGAGCTAGAATTATTCTCGACAAGTAGTAATTGACCACACTCAGTCTTCCTAGTTAAATTGTAATGTTAGGCTAGAGAAACTAGTACTCCCTAGGAATTAATCATGTTAGGCTAGAGAATCTAGCACTCAATGCCACTGGCATTTCCTGAATTTAATTATAAATTCACTAGGACCACTGGTCCACTATACTTGCGCTTAAAGGTTTGCCAAGAAAACCTTCTTAATACCATGTTTTCTGCACTAAGAGTTAGTGATAAATACTTGCATTAATTGTTTGAGTTGTTTTTCTTTCGTTTCTGCTTATTTAGTGTAGGAGCGCAACACGAACAAACTTGCACACTTACTAATAGGTAAGTGAATTTTCAGAGAACTAATATGTTTAATGCATTACCGTTAAACATTAGCATTGTTAATTAACATGCTTCATGAGCTTAACATAGCTCACCTTAGAATTAACGTAATAATATGAGTGCTCGTTCACCATGCGCACGAGCTTAATATTGCTCGCCATGATAACTGAATGACAAAGCTCCACCTCGTTAATTCGAGTTCACTGAACTCACCCTGTTAACTGTTAACGAGCTCCATGTAGCTCACCCTGTCAGCACTGCTGACGAGATCACTGTATCTCACCCTGTCAACACTGTTGACGAGTTCACTGAACTCACCCTGTTAACTGTTAACGAGCTCAATGCAGCTCAACCTGTCAGCACTGCTGACGAGCTCAATGTAGCTCACCCTGTCAACACTGTTGACGAGTTCAATGCAACTCACCCTGTTAGCACTAGCTAACGAGCTCACTGCAGCCTCACCCTGTCAACACTGTTGACGAGTTCACTGCAACTCACCCTGTTAGCACTAGCTAACGAGCTCACTGTAGCTCACCCTGTCAACCCTGTTGACGAGTTCACTGCAACTCACCCTGTTAGCACTGCTAACGAGCTCACTGTAGCTCACCCTGTCAGCACTGCTGACGAGCTCACTGCAGCTCACCCTGTCAACACTGTTGACGAGTTCCATGTAACTCACCCTGTTAGCACTGCTAACGAGCTCACTGTAGCTCACCCTGTCAGCACTGCTGACGAGCTCACTGCAGCTCACCCTGTCAACACTGTTGACGAGTTCCATGTAACTCACCCTGTTAGCACTGCTAACGAGCTCACTGTAGCTCACCCTGTCAGCACTGCTGACGAGCTCACTGCAGCTCACCCTGTCAACACTGTTGACGAGTTCCCTGTAACTCGTGGGTGTGGGTGCTGGGTGTGGGTGCTTGCTGGGTGTGGGTGCTAGCTGGGTGTGGGTGTTGCTGGGTGTGGGTGCTAGCTGGGTATGGGTGTTGCTGGGTGTGGGTTCTAGCTGGGTGTGGGTGTTGCTGGGTGTGGGTGCTAGCTGGGTGTGGGTGTTGCTGGGTGTTGGTGCTAGCTGGGTGTGGGTGTTGATGGGTGCGGGTGCTAGCTGGGTGTGGGTGCTAGCTGGGTGTGGGTTTTGTTGGGTGTGGGTGCTAGCTGGGTGTGGGTGCTAGATGGGTGTGATTGTTGCTGGGTGTTGGTGCTAGCTGGGCGTGGGTGTTGCTGGGTGCGGGTGCTAACTGGGTGTGGGTGCTAGCTGGGTGTGGGTGCTAGCTGGGTGTGGGTGCTAGCTGGGTGTGGGTGTTGCTGGGTGTGGGTGATGCTGGGTGTGGGTGCTAGCTGGGTGTGGGTGTTGCTGGGTGTGGGTGTTGCTGGGTGTGGGTGCTAGCTGGGTGTGGGTGCTAGCTGGGTGTGGGTGCTAGCTGGGTGTGGGTGTTGCTGGGTGTGGGTGTCGCTGGGTGTGGGTGCTAGCTGGGTGTGGGTGTTGCTGGGTGTGGGTGTTGCTGGGTGTGGGTGCTAGCTGGGTGTGGGTGCTAGCTGGGTGTGGGTGTCGCTGGGTGTGGGTGCTAGCTGGGTGTGGGTGCTAGCTGGGTGTTGGTGCTAGCTGGGTGTGGGTGTTGCTGGGTGCGGGTGCTAGCTGGGTGTGGGTGCTAGCTGGGTGTGGGTGTTGCTGGGTGTGGGTGCTAGCTGGGTGTGGGTGCTAGATGGGTGTGATTGTTGCTGGGTGTGGGTGCTAGCTGGGTGTGGGTGTTGCTGGATGTGGGTGCTAGCTGGGTGTGGGTGCTAGCTGGGTGTGGGTGCTAGCTGAGTGTGGGTGCTAGCTGGGTGTGGGTGCTAGCTGGGTGTGGGTGCTAGCTGGGTGTGGGTGCTAGCTGGGTGTGGGTGTTGCTGGGTGTTGGTGCTAGCTGGGTGTGGGTGCTAGATGGGTGTGGGTGCTAGCTGGGTGTGGGTGTTGCTGGGTGCGGGTGCTAGCTGGGTGTGGGTGCTAGCTAGGTGTGGGTGCTAGCTGGGTGTGGGTGCTAGCTGGGTGTGGGTGCTAGCTGGGTGTGGGTGCTAGCTGGGTGAGGGTGCTAGCTGGGTGAGGGTGCTAGCTGGGTGAGGGTGCTAGCTGGTTGTGGGTGCTAGCTGGGTGTGGGTGTTAGCTGGGTGTGGGTGTTGCTGGGTGTGGGTGTTGCCGGGTCAGGGTACTAGCTGGGTGTGGGTGGAGAGGAAGGGGTATGAGAATGGGGAAAGGAGGGGGACGGGTATAAGGAAGAAGGGGACGGTATAAGGGGGTATAAGAGAAGGGGATGGGTAAGAGAAGGGGATGAGGAGGAGGGTAGAGAGAGAAGGGGTAAGAGAAGGGGAAGAGAGGAGGGGAAAGAGAAGGGGAAGAGAGGAGGGGTAAGAGAAGGGGCTAAGGAGGGGAGATTGGCATGAGAACGGTGGATGCGGAGGAGGGGGGGTTGAGGTGGAGGGGAAAGAGGAGGGAAAGACGGGAGGGGTAAGAAAAAGAAAGGGACGAGGAAGAAGGGGATGAGGAGGAAAGGAAAGAGGAGGGGGAAATGGGAGGGATAAGAGAAGGGTGGATGACTCCGCATCCATCCTCCCCCATCCACCCTTCCTCTCCCCCCCTCTCTCTTCCTCCCCTTCCTTCTCTTACCCTTCCCCTCTTCTCCCTCCTCTTCCCCCTTCCTTCTCATCCCCCTTCTCTTACCCCTCCCCGTCAGCTCCTAGTGTTCCCCTGAAACACCATCTACACTACATACGACCATCACTGTAACCATCTACACTACACACGACTAACATCACTGTAACCATCTACACTACACACGACCATCACTGTAACTATCTACACTACACACGACCATCATCACTGTAACCATCTACACTACACACGACTAACATCACTGTAACCATCTACACTACACACCACCGTCATCACTGTAACCATCTACACTACACACGAGCATCACTGTAACCATCTACACTACACACCACCATCATTACTGTAACCATCTACACTACACACCACCATCATCACTGTAACCATCTACACTACACACCACCATCATCACTGTAACCATCTCCACTACACACCACCATCATCACTGTACCATCTACACTACACACCACCATCATCACTGAAACCATCTACACTACACACAACCTTCATCACTGTAATCATCTACACTACACACCACCATCATCACTGTAACCATCTACACTACACACGACCATCATCACTGTACCATCTACACTACACACGACCATCATCACTGTAACCATCTACACTACACACCACCATCATTGTAACCATCTACACTACACACCACCATCATCACTGTACCATCTACACTACACACCACCATCATCACTGTAACCATCTACACTACACACCATCATCACTGTAACCATCTACACTACACACCACCATCACTGTAACCATCTACACTACACAAGACCATCAACACTGTAACCATCTACACTACACAAGACCATCAACACTGTAACCATCTACACTACACATGACCATCAACACTGTAACCATCTACACTACACATGACCATCAACACTGTAACCATCTACACTACACACGACCATCAACACTGTAACCATCTACACTACACATGACCATCAACACTGTAACCATCTACACTACACATGACCATCAACACCGTAAACATCTACACTACACATGACCATCAACACTGTAACCATCTACACTACACATGACCATCAACACTGTAACCATCTACACTACACATGACCATCAACACTGTAACCATCTACACTACATACGATCATCAACACTGTAATCATCTTTATTCACAACCATCATCACCATAACCATCTCATCACTGTAACTATACACTATTCACAATCAGTGTCACTGTAACCATCTACACCATATTCTCCTCTTGGTTCCAACTGAAGCCTACTCTCTCTCGCTCACACACACACACACACACACACACACACACACACACACACACACACACACACACACACACACACACACACACACACACACACACACACCAGGGTACCTATTTACTGCTAGGTAACATGGGCATCAGGGTGAAAGAAACTTTGCCCATTTGCTTCTACCTGGTCCGGGAATTGAACCCGGGCCACAGAATTACGAATCCAGCGCGCGGTCTAAAGCTGCCACCCAGTTGGGTGGGGTGGAGCACATGACTGTAAAGATGCCGCCCAGTTGGGTGGGTGTGGAGCACATGACTGTAAAGCTGCCACCCAGTTGGGTGGGGTGGAGCATATGACTGTAAAGCTGCCGCACAGTTGGGTGGGTGTGGAGCACATAACTGTAAAGATGCCGCCCAGTTGGGTGGGTGTGGAGAACATGACTGTAAAGCTGCCGCCCAATTGGGTGGGTGTGGAGCAAATGACTGTAAAGCTGCCGCCCAGTTGGATGGGTGTGCAGCAAGACTTGTAACTGTGTGACTCACCATAGATGTAAAGTGCCTGGTATAGTGACTGTTGTGAGCCTCTTGTTGAATCACCTGTGTTATATAAAGATTATCGATGTGAATATGTATTTGTGTAAATGATTGTATATTCTGCATATGCATAAGTATATGTAACATTAACAATTGTGTAACTAGTTTCAAAAGATTGTCACTTGCTTAGATAAGGAACTCTGGGGTTCAGTTCCTGAACCCATTATGTGCCTCTGTAACCCTTTCCACCACCGCCCACGGCTTGGGTATGGGGTGCATAATAAAGAGAGGATCCATCAAGAAAGAGAAGATGTTTTTCAACCTGACACTATTTAGCCCATAACTATATTCCTGATCATCCAGGATATATTATGAACGTTAGTGGGGCTGTATCCTAGTCAGTCAGGTTAAGATCACCCACCAGCCTTCCTCCCATCAACACCGTCAAGATGGAGTACTCGGAGTATTCCTGTAAGAGACTCATCTCACATTTCGACTGCCCGGACCCAGCCCCAAAGAGGAGAAAATTAGAAGACGGCTGGGAGGGTAGCTGGGAGGACGTGGCCTCCTACGTCCGCAAGATGGTGGACGTCTGGGACCAACTGTGGGACCACACGAGACAACCAGTTGGGAAGGACTGGGAATACATGGATATATGAAGTCTTTACTTTTTTGTTTGTTTTGATAATAACTTTTTATATTTTTTGTAAAATAGATTAAAATAAAGGCAGTGCGTATTCACCTAGTTTTATTCACCTACTTGTGTCTCTGGGGGTTGAACTCTGCTCTTTCCGCCCCCTCCTCTCAACTGTCCTGTTTCACACACACAGACACACATTCACACACCAGGAAGCAGCCCGTAATAGCTGTCTAACTTATAGGTACCTATTTACTGTGTCACGTGGGGGTGGGCGGTCCGGGGCTCTGCTAACACTCGGCTACTAGGGGCTCAAAGGCCCAAATACTCAACCCCTCCGACTCCCTGGGGCTGAGAGTCGACTCAGGAGTCTGGGAACACTCCTTCAACTGGGCAGGAAGACAGGAGTCTCACACTCTCACAGGAGGGCCTCTTCACCACGTCGGCACCTCTTCTTCTCTATCCTGTCATCCATACACACTGTCCTCTCTGACAGTCCTGGACACAAGCTGCCTTGCAGCCTATTCTACTATTAAAGTAATAAAGTCTTGCTGCCACATACACAAGCAAATATTGTGGCCTAACTAGCCTACTCATACAAGGGGTAATGGGAGGGAAAATGATCTACCTTACATTCCTGGCTCACGACGCCTGTCCCTCGATGGTGTGAGGTTCCCACGCTTCCTTGGGTCGATCCTTGACGATCCAGAACGTTCCACAGGTCCTCAGGTGTCGTGAAGCCTTCGCGTCGTCGCCGTTCCAATCCCTGAGATTCAGCTGCCCCAATCCTGGTTCATCGATGGGCGCTGAGCTAATCACTATTTTTTCCCCACACTCGCCTCTCCCACAAGGCGTTGCTCCTTGTCCTAGGCACGGTGTCGTCCTTCCAAGATTCTCAGTGGATGTGACCCCAGTCACAGCTGGGCCTGCCCGCCCACCTTCCAGACCTCAACGTCCAGCCAGTGGCGCCGCCCAGGTCGTCGCCGACTATTTTCCAAGTTTGGCACTTCTCTGCTCACTGAACTTGGTTCCTCTTTTGCTTCCCAGAAGCGCAGGGTCTCCAATAACTATGATGGGCTGCGATGGCCAGCTCAATCCACTGAATAAGGCTTGCAGAGCCTCCAATCCTTGAGAGCAGACCGAGGCGCGTTCTGTCGCTTCTGAGGTCAGAACAACTCTGACGTTGGCGCCGCCCGGGGCACTCGGTGACGTCATGGCGGGCCCTGATTTGTCGCCCGCGACCTACGTCGGCCAATCCGCGATCGGCTTGTGTCCCTTCCAAAAGGTCATATCTGCCGTAGGGGATACTGTTTCATTTTATAACAGGGCGCCAATTTTCCTTTATTTACAACTTATAATATAACTTCCTTCCCTTAACTGGCAGCCGGTCTGGTCGCCACATATATCATTAGACTCCCTGAACCTCAGAGAATCAGTAGGGAGAGCTGATATGACTCTTTAAGCCGGCAAACGGAAGAAATAGGAGAGGGCACCGTAACATACCCCTCCCCTTAAAATAAGAGTCATATCGGAAGAGCAGCACTCAAGAGGGCAATCTATACTCTTGCTCCCTCCGTTCCTGAAGTGTCACTCCTCCAGTTGGTGACGTGGCTCGTACCACCTTGCCAGTCACTTGCCTCATTGTATCTCCACCTTGCATAGTACTGGGTGTGATGGGTGTTCCCTGAACACCTACAAGAAATCCTCTCTCCGTGGCTACAAGTGTACTCCCACGGCTCGTTACCACTGTAAGATTCAGTGCATGCGGCGCCTCCACCGCGTCGTGCACTCCGAGATAGTCTTGCATTTCCACTGCGTCCTACAGGTACTCCATGTTTCCTCTCATGATCTCCTCTTCGCCAATCTTCTCTCTTCTCGGTTCCTCTTCTCCCGTAGGTGCGTTGTCTCCTCACAGTGGCACTTGTAACCTGTACTCCATCCAGCAGCTTCCTCTCTTAGTGTTCCTCAACACTAGGCTTTTGCGATGGCCCGATGCCCCTCTGGTCAGGCTGGCGCCTACCCTGGGTGTACCTATTCCCTGCTTTCTTCGTATTGCCTTTCCTATACCACTCGCTCCTTCGTTCCCGACGAACGTCTTCACTCCTCCATGAGATTCTCTTCCCTGCAGACGTCTTCTTTGGTTCGTGGTTGGGCTCATCCACCTCCCTGTGGCTCACCTCACCACGGTGGTTCATCTTGCACCTACCACTATTCATCTGGCCGGCATAGGGTGCCTTGCGTCGTGGCTCCTCCACTCTGCCCCTCACTGCCGTTCGCTCATCCACTGAGCTTACTTTATTTACGTTTCTGTATGGAGGGAGTGCGGTCTGCAGCCTCTTCACCGCCCCAGGCGTTTGTACAGCTGCTCCTCGCCACTCCTCCACACGCATCATCAGGCTTAGTCGGAGGGCTTCGTCGGGGTTTTCCACTACCTCCGACGACCTCTCTGCACTCTCGCCCTCGTTGTCGTCGTCTCTGGCGACGTTTCCCCTGGCGAAGTCGGCTTCCTCTCTATCATCTGGAACGACCGATACCTCACCCGGCAGGGTGAGGTATCGGTCGTTCGGTCGTGAGGTATCGGTATCGGTACCTCAATATCGGTGAGGTATTGAGGTACCGATACCGCTGCTTGCAACATAAGCACTCCTGGCCCAATCGGGTTGTATCCTGCCTCCTCCGAGGTCATTACCCAGCACCATCTGTTCATGCTCTAGGGGTAATTTAGGGGCTACAGCTACTATAGCTTTCTCGACTCCGCAGTCGGCAATCAGCTGTACTTCGTGAAGTGGCAACCTGTATTCCTCCCCCACACTGTGTATCCTCACCACTCCCACAGGTGAATCATTAAATTCCTTGGGGAGAATACTCCTGGTCACCATACTTATGTCAGCACCCGTATCTCGAAGCACGGCAACCTCCACTGGGTCTGACTTTCCAAACTTCACGTTGGCCCCGAAAACGAAGGGATGTTCACCCAACTTCATTTCCCAACCCTTCACCTTGGGTCCACTATAATATGGGGTGTGAACAAACACTCTCTCCTCTTCCAACATTAATCCTACATTCCTTTGGTGCTCCTCACACTCGCGGGCATAATGTCCTCTCACACCACAGTTGTAGCATCGGCCACCTCCCCTGGGCGGCCACTCGCTAGTCACTCTGGCGGTACCACTTGCAAACGTCCCCTGGGTCCTCCTTGGACTCCCTGTCGTCGTATCCGGGACTGCAGCACTTGCTCCCGAGTTAGGTCCACTGCTCACAGCTTGGGGCTTCCTCCCCGCGTCTCTTGAGCTTTTGAACTGCGTTACTTCATCGGGCACACTACTCTTGGGAGAGTCCCCACTCGTCCTCGCTCCTCCTGAACTCCTAAGGTTCCTTCCCGACCTGGGGTAAGGCGAGTGTCTGGGCGGCCCCTCCCTCCTGATATGTAGTGCCTCCTCCAGCATGTCGGCTCGATCCGCTGCAGCCTTCAGGTCCTTAATACCTGCTTCTCTCACCCTTACTCGCAACTCAGGATGGAGCACCGACATGAACTTCTCCATCACTATCAGTCGTTTGATATCATCCACCGACTCCGCTTCCTCCGCCTTCAACCATCGTAGGAATTTCCGTTCCATATCCCTGGCGGTCTCGGCGTAAGTCTTTCCCGACGCTCTTGTACACTCTCTGAACCGCTTCCGGTACATCTCCGGATTCAGCCGGAATGAGTGGAGAACCGCATTCTTAATCACGTCATAACTAGTACACTCCTCTAGGTCCAGCATGTTATAGGCTTCCCGGGCCTCACCAGTCAACCTGCCCTGGACCAGAGCAGCCCAATCATCTTCCGGCCACTCCTTCAGAGTCGCTATCCGTTCAAAGTGTTCGAAGAACGCCTCAGCTTCTTGTGGTTCGAACGTAGGTAAGTCACGTTCCCTTACCTTGAGGTCATCCCGCCGTGCAGGTAGTGAGGGCAGACCACGTTCAATGCGACGCAATTCGACTTCTTTCTTTGCCCTTATCTCCTCCAGTCGCAGTTGTCTCTCTCCTTCTTCCCGCTGCAGCCGAGCTTCTCGCTCCTCTCGCTGCAGCTCAGCCGCACGTTCCTCTCGCTGCAGCTCAGCCGCACGTTCCTCTCGATGCATTTGCGCTTCTCTCTCCTCTCGTCGCAGCTGGGCCTCCAGTTGCATCTTCATTATTTCCAGTTGCAGGCTCCTCTTACTACAGCTGGACCTTCCACTGCTCCCATGTTCACTGTGAATTCTCTCCACACTGGTAGGCGCTTGGGGAGGCCCTAGTCGGGACGGTTCACCTTGCGACGGCTCTCCTCGGGACGGCTCCTCTTGAGATGGCTCCTCTCCCGTCGCTTCCTCTCGAGCTGTGAGCTGTGCCATGATCTCTATCCTTCGCTCCGCTACCTTAGTCGTCCTCAACCTGATCCCAAAGTGGTTTGCCACTTGTTGGAGCTGGGCCTTGGTACACTCTTCCAAAATTCTCTCGTCCCTTGTGTCAATAAATTTCTTTACTTTGTCTTCCTCCATCTCCATATCATTGAGCATACACGACAGCACAGACAAGTTAGTAGGTACTAATTTCACCGTTTCAGTCCCTTAGCCGGTTGAGTAACAGTACCACCGAATTCACTGGCCACACTGTATTAGTACCCTGGCAACACTTGTCTTGAAATTTGGTCCACACTGTAGCTTGATCCACGCTTCCTGGCGAAGTTCCCAGTTCCTGGCTACTGGGGTTCGAATCCTGGCAAGGTCGCCAGTTCTCTTGTCACGTGGGGGTGGGCGGTCCGGGGCTCTGCTAACACTCGGCTACTAGGGGCTCAAAGGCCCAAATACTCAGCCCCTCCGACTCCCTGGATTCACCGGAGTCTCCTTGGTCACACAAGAGAGGACCAACAATGCCCACCTCCGCAGGTCTTTGCTTCCACCACAAAGGGGTGCCACTGATTCACCCTGGAAGCCCTTCAGTCAAACACGGGGAAACTGCTGTTAACAGTTCCGGCCTAGACCCGTGAGGGAGTGAAGGAAGACTCAGGCTTACCTATAACCATAACCTCCCCTGAGTCTTGCCTGCCAGACAAAAAAAGGTTGCAGGAATTCCTTTCCCGCCTGTCTTCTCTATCTTCCTCTTAGCAAGGTCGCCAGCTGGGTTATTATATCTGCACCCCAACAATGCAGTTCAGTGGGTGTATTATATATTGTTTGTAGCCAGAAATGTATGCTCATAGAGAAATATCATAAATGGAGGCACACTCAAACACAGTAATAAAATGTGTGGATTTACTGATGCAAATTACATGAACACACACACACAATCACAAGTAATACATGAATATGGAATATGGATAATGAGTCTGGAGATCGTCAGCCTCTTCTTCCACGACCTCCAACACTCCTTCAACTGGGCAGGAAGACAGGAGTCTCACACTCTCACAGGAGGGCCTCTTCACCACGTCGGCACCTCTTCTTCACTGTCCTGTCATCCATACACACTGTCCTCTCTGACAGTCCTGGACACAAGCTGCCTTGCAGCCTATTCTACTATTAAAGTAATAAAGTCTTGCTGCCACATACACAAGCAAATATTGTGGCCTAACTAGCCTACTCATACAAGGGGTAATGGGAGGGAAAATGATCTACCTTACATTCCTGGCTCACGACGCCTGTCCCTCGATGGTGTGAGGTTCCCACGCTTCCTTGGGTCGATCCTTGACGATCCAGAACGTTCCACAGGTACTCAGGTGTCGTGAAGCCTTCGCGTCGTCGCCGTTCCAATCCCTGAGATTCAGCTGCCCCAATCCTGGTTCATCGATGGGCGCTGAGCTAATCACTATTTTTCCCCCACACTCGCCTCTCCCACAAGGCGTTGCTCCTTGTCCTAGGCACGGTGTCGTCCTTCCAAGATTCTCAGTGGATGTGACCCCAGTCACAGCTGGGCCTGCCCGCCCACCTTCCAGACCTCAACGTCCAGCCAGTGGCGCCGCCCAGGTCGTCGCCGACTATTTTCCAAGTTTGGCACTTCTCTGCTCACTGAACTTGGTTCCTCTTTTGCTTCCCAGAAGCGCAGGGTCTCCAATAACTATGATGGGCTGCGATGGCCAGCTCAATCCACTGAATAAGGCTTGCAGAGCCTCCAATCCTTGAGAGCAGACCGAGGCGCGTCCTGTCGCTTCCGAGGTCAGAACAACTCTGACGTTGGCGCCGCCCGGGGCACTCGGTGACGTCATGGCGGGCCCTGATTTGTCGCCCGCGACCTACGTCGGCCAATCCGCGATCGGCTTGTGTCCCTTCCAAAAGGTCATATCTGCCGTAGGGGATACTGTTTCATTTTATAACAGGGCGCCAATTTTCCTTTATTTACAACTTATATAATATATAATATAACTTATAGTTATATATAATATAACTTCCTTCCCTTAACTGGCAGCCGGTCTGGTCGCCACATATATCATTAGACTCCCTGAACCTCAGAGAATCAGTAGGGAGAGCTGATATGACTCTTTAAGCCGGCAAACGGAAGAAATAGGAGAGGGCACCGTAACAACTGCTAGGTAACAGAGGCATCAGAGTGAAAAAAACTCTGGACATCTGTTTCCACCGGCGCCGGGAATCGAACCCCGACCACAGGATTACGTATCCAGTGTGCTATACGCTCAGCCACCAGTGCCTTCACACACACACACACACACACACACACACACACACACACACACACACACACACACACACACACACACTGTACTCACCTATTTGTGCCTGCAGTATCGAGCATTGACTCTTGAATCCCGCCTTTCTAGCCATCGGTTATTTACAGCAATTACTCCTGTCCCATTAAGTGCATTCCATTTTCCACTACTCTCACGCTAAAAGAAAACTTCCTAACATCTCTTTGACTTATCTGAGTTTCCAGCCTCTACCCATATCCCCCTCGTTCTGTTACTATGGGTAAGAGAAGGGGAAGAGAGGAGGGGTAAGAGAAGGGGAAGAGAGGAGGGGTAAGAGAAGGGGAAGAGAGGAGGGGTAAGAGAAGGGGAAGAGAGGAGGGGTAAGAGAAGGGGCTAAGGAGGGGAGATGGGCAAGAGAACGGTGGATGCGGAGGAGGGGGGTTGAGGTGGAGGGGAAAGAGGAGGGAAAGACGGGAGGGGTAAGAAAAGAAAGGGACGAGGAAGAAGGGGATGAGGAGGAAAGGAAAGAGGAGGGGGAAATGGGAGGGATAAGAGAAGGGTGGATGCCTCCGCATCCATCCTCCCCCATCCACCCTTCCTCTCCCCCCTCCCTCTTCCCCTTCCTTCTCTTACCCTTCCCCTCTTCTCCCTCCTCTTCCCCCTTCCTCCTCATCCCCCTTCTCTTACCCCTCCCCGTCAGCTCCTAGTATTCCCATGAAACACCATCTACACTACACACGACCATCACTGTAACCATCTACAATACACACGACTAACATCACTGTAACCATCTACACTACACACGACCATCACTGTAACCATCTACACTACACACGACCATCATCACTGTAACCATCTACACTACACACGACTAACATCACTGTAACCATCTACACTACACACCACCATCATCACTGTAACCATCTACACTACACACGACCATCACTTTAACCATCTACACTACACCCGACCATCATCACTGTAACCATCTACACTACACACGACTAACATCACTGTAATTATCTACACTACACACCACCATCATCACTGTAACCATCTACACTACACACGACTAACATCACTGTAACCATCTACACTACACACCACCATCATCACTGTAACAATCTACACTACTCACGACCATCACTGTAACCATCTACACTACACACCACCATCATCACTGTAACCATCTACACTACACACCACCATCATCACTGTAACCATCTACACTACACACCACCATCATCACTGTACCATCTACACTACACACCACCATCATCACTGTAACCATCTACACTACACACAACCTTCATCACTGTAACCATCTACACTACACATGACCATCAACACTGTAACCATCTACACTACACATGACCATCAACACTGTAACCATCTACACTACACATGGCCATCAACACTGTAACCATCTACACTACACATGACCATCAACACTGTAACCATCTACACTACACATGACCATCAACACTGTAACCATCTACACTACACATGACCATCAACACTGTAACCATCTACACTACATACGATCATCAACACTGTAATCATCTTTATTCACAACCATCATCACCATAACCATCTCATCACTGTAACTATACACTATTCACAATCAGTGTCACTGTAACCATCTACACCATATTCTCCTCTTGGTTCCAACTGAAGCCTACTCTCTCTCGCTCGCTCACACACACACACACACACACACACACACACACACACACACACACACACACACACACACACACACACACACACACACACACACACCAGGGTACCTATTTACTGCTAGGTAACATGAGCATCAGGGTGAAAGAAACTTTGCCCATTTGCTTCTACCTGGTCCGGGAATTGAACCCGGGCCACAGAATTACGAATCCAGCGCGCGGTCTAAAGCTGCCACCCAGTTGGGTGGGGTGGAGCACATGACTGTAAAGATGCCGCCCAGTTGGGTGGGTGTGGAGCACATGACTGTAAAGCTGCCACCCAGTTGGGTGGGGTGGAGCACATGACTGTAAAGATGCCGCCCAGTTGGGTGGGTGTGGAGCACATGACTGTAAAGCTGCCGCCCAGTTGGGTGGGTGTGGAGCACATGTCTGTAAAGCTGCCGCCCAGTTGGGTGGGTGTGGAGCACATGACTGTAAAGCTGCCGCACAGTTGGGTGGGTGTGGAGCACATAACTGTAAAGATGCCGCCCAGTTGGGTGGGTGTGGAGAACATGACTGTAAAGCTGCCGCCCAGTTGGGTGGGTGTGGAGCAAATGACTGTAAAGCTGCCGCCCAGTTGGATGGGTGTGCAGCAAGACTTGTAACTGTGTGACTCACCATAGATGTAAAGTGCCTGGTATAGTGACTGTTGTGAGCCTCTTGTTGAATCACCTGTGTTATATAAAGATTATCGATGTGAATATGTATTTGTGTAAATGATTGTATATTCTGTATATGCACAAGTATATGTAACATTAACAATTGTGTAACTAGTTTCAAAAGATTGTCACTTGCTTAGATAAGGAACTCTGGGGTTCAGTTCCTGAACCCATTTTTATGTGCCTCTGTAACCCTTTCCACCACCGCCCACGGCTTGGGTATGGGGTGCATAATAAAGAGAGGATCCATCAAGAAAGAGAAGATGTTTTTCAACCTGACACTATTTAGCCCATAACTATATTCCTGATCATCCAGGATATATTATGAACGTTAGTGGGGCTGTATCCTAGTCAGTCAGGTTAAGATCACCCACCAGCCTTCCTCCCATCAACACCGTCAAGATGGAGTACTCGGAGTATTCCTGTAAGAGACTCATCTCACATTTCGACTGCCCGGACCCAGCCCCAAAGAGGAGAAAATTAGAAGACGGCTGGGAGGGTAGCTGGGAGGACGTGGCCTCCTACGTGCGCAAGATGGTGGACGTCTGGGACCAACTGTGGGACCACACGAGACAACCAGTTGGGAAGGACTGGGAATACATGGATATATGAAGTCTTTACTTTTTTGTTTGTTTTGATAATAACTTTTTATATTTTTTTTTGTAAAATAGATTAAAATAAAGGCAGTGTGTATTCACCTAGTTTTATTCACCTACTTGTGTCTCTGGGGGTTGAACTCTGCTCTTTCCGCCCCCTCCTCTCAACTGTCCTGTTTCACACACACACACACACACACACACACACACACACACACACACACACACACACACACACACACACACACACACACACACACACACACACACATACACACACACACACACTGTACTCACCTATTTGTGCCTGCAGGATCGAGCATTGACTCTTGGATCCCGCCTTTCTAGCCATCGGTTATTTACAGCAATTACTCCTGTCCCATTAAGTGCATTCCATTTTTCCGCTACTCTCACGCTAAAAGAAAACTTCCTAACATCTCTTTGACTTATCTGAGTGTCCAGCTTCTACCCATATCCCCTCGTTCTGTTACTATTACGTGTGAACATTTAGTCTATTTCCACTTTGTCAATTCCCCTGAACATTTTATACGTCTTAGCCTAATTATTCTTTCAAGTATTTTGCAGGGAATGCTTGTCAATGATACGGTCTGTAGTTAAGTGCCTCCTCCCTATCTACTTTCATGAAAATCGGTACGACATTTGCCTTCTTCCAGTAAGTGGGCAACACGCAACACACACACACCCTGTGTACTCACCTATTTGTACTCACCTATTTGTGCTTGCGGGGGTTGAGCTTTGTCTCTTTGGTCCCGCCTCTCAACTGTCAATCAACTGGTGTATAGATTTCCGAGCCTACTGGGCTCTATCATATATACTTTTGAAACTGTATATGGAGTCAGCCTCCACCACATCACTTCCTAATGCATTCCATTTATTAACTAGTCTGATACTGAAAACGTTCTTTCTGATGTCTCTGTGGCTCATTTGGGTACTCAGCTTCCAACTGTGTCCTGTACCACATGCGTGTACCACATGTGTTAAATAATCCATCCTTGTCCACCCTGTCAATTCCCCTGAGAATTTTGGATATGGTGATCATTTCTCCCCAAGCTCTTCTGTCTTCCAGCGACGTGAGGTGCAGTTCTCGTAGTCTGTCCTCATAACTCATGCCTCTTTTTTGTTCTTTTTTACTCCCTTGTTCCAATGTACACTGGCTTTGCCTGTGTCCTCCAGTATAAACTTCATCATTCAGTGTACCTGAGTGTATCTCTATTTTATCTACCTTATTTTGTTTTAGTGTAACTTTAGTATTCAACTATAGTGTATTCATAATATTATAGTAACTAAGCTATTTGTTTTATAGATTTCTTAACTGCTTTTTATTTTTATTGGTCATCAATTGTTATTAATTATGCCAGTTCATTTTTACTTTTCTTAAGTTCCCATTAAGTTTTTAATACTTAAATTGCCATTAAGTTTATATTACTTTAGAATTTTTATTCAATTTTTTCTTTGTAACCCAGGTTGCCTAGCCTCACCACCATTGTGCTCTTGGCTTTGCCTGTGCAATTTTGATCATTAGTGCAAATTATTACCTTCAGTGTACCTTAAAGTACCTTTAAGCAACCTACCTCATTTTTGTGTATAATTTTATATATTCTTTTTTTCATATCTAGTTATTTTATAATTGTATTTTTTGGCTTTTCTGTAAAACAGCTCTCTTATGCAAACCTTTATAGACCCAGACCTTAACCTCTTATCTAGTATCTATGACAATCATCACTTTATTTATCAAAATCGCAGGTATTATACAGCACATGATGTGAACAATGTTTTAGCGTGTAATCACAGTGTTTCTGTAATTAAGTTGAATGTAAGATCTCTGAGCAAACACTTTGATGATGTTAGTGCCCTGATCCAAACAGTTGACAACAAATTCTCTTTTGTTGTGTTTACTGAAACGTGGTTAAAAGAGGACACTACTCAACTCTACAACATACCTAACTACTCAGCAATTCACTACTGTAGTCCTATACAAAGAGATGGTGGTACTTCTGAAGTAATTAAACCTAGAGACCCTTATGGAGAGTATATATATATCTGCCTGTTTCAGAGTCAAGGGTAGCGATGCTGTCCTGACTGTGAGAGCAATCTACAGGATTCCTTACATTGATGCGACTGAATTTAGCTCTAACCTTAGAAATCTAATACTAGAGAACAGACTGAACAAAAACCACTTAATTATTTCTAGGGACTTTAACGTTGACCTCTGCGAGCCTGATAACCCTCCTGCTGCTAGTTTCCTCAACTGTATGAATTCCTGCTTCCTCATACTCTTGGTCACTAGACCTACTAGAATCAGTGACAGTACTGCCACGGCTCTTGATCACACCTGGACCAACATAACCTCTCCACTTACTTCAGGGATAATCATCGATAGCACTACAGACCATTACCCCACATTTTTCCTAACCAACATTAACAAACTATCTCTAGAGACAAGGGAGATAGGCTTTATAGCTTTTAAGCTATAGCACAATGAATCTCCTATAGGCAATTTTATAGCTGCTGCTGCTAATATCAACTGGGAATCCGAATTGTGTAACATAGCAGTGTCTAGCGGTGCAATATTTTCTTCAAAAAACTCTCAGCCTTTATATCACCCACTGTCATATGCTAACAAAACAAGTCACAACTAAAAGGCTAAACAATCCTTGGCTTATAAAGGGGATACTTAAATCCATTAATAAAAAACATGACCTTAAGAAGAAGTATAGGTTAGGAATCGTCTCCAAAGAATTTTTAATTAAATACTTATCATTGCTATCTAAAATAATTAGAGGAGCTAAAATTATATACTACGAAGATAAATTTACCCACAGAAAGGGCAACATTAAGAAAACATGGAGCACAATTTCACAAATATTGGGATCAAAGAAGATTCTAAATAACAAACTAATACTCCTGTCCAATAACGATGGTCAGCTTTCAGTCTCTGATACTGCTATTGAGTTCAATAGGTTCTTCTCTTCCATTGGGTCATCCCTAGTAAATGATATTCCATCTTCCAGTACTAATGTTCAGGACTATCTTACAGGTAACTATCCACAGCTTCTGTACCTAACGCCTGCTTATTCCACTGATGTTACTGAGATAATCCTTTCCTTTAAAACCATGTCTAGTGCCCTTGAGGAAATACCAACTCTTGTTTACAAAAAAACTCCAGATCTTTAGCTCCTGCCATTGCATTGCTCTTCAACAAGTCACTTGAACTCGAAGCCTTTCCAGATATTCTAAAGAAAAAGCGAGAGTAACCCCAGTCCACAAATGTTGTGATCTCACTGATGTCAACAACTTAAGACCTATATCAATTATGCCAAATTTGTCAAAATTATTTGAAAAACTAATCTACAAGCAGCTTTACCCTTATCTAGCCAAATCAATTTACTTAGTTACATACTGAAATCACAGTTGCGTGATGCATCAAATGAACAAATCCACAAAGGCCGTGACGAGGTTTCGAACCTGCGTCCGAGAGCATCCCAGACGCTGCCTTAATCGACTGAGCTACGACATGGTCAAAAGGAGTTGAAACCGAAGTTCTACTGAACTTACTGGATCCTGCAGCCTCTCCGAGACACAAACCAGGGTTTTACACAACTCTCCCCCATGCACTCGAGCTATGTCAATATGCCGTTCTTCTTCGCCCTTACTTCATTACACACGGCCTTTGTAGTGAATTACAAACTCCTCTAGTGGTGTCTGGTTTGATGTTCCCCTCCCTTATCTCTGGGACTTCTTCTTGCTCTGAGGTGAAGACTTCTTGGAATTACTTGTTGAGTTCCTCTCACATTTCCTTGTCGTTTGTAGTGAATCTTTCTGCCCCTATCCTCAGGTTCATTACCTGTTCCTTCACTGTTGTTTTCCTCCTGATGTGACTATGCAGCAGTTTGGGTTGAGTCTTTGCCTTGCTCGCTATGCCATCATGTCTTGAACCGTCTTTGGTTTGAGCTCTGTTTCCCAAGCTATTTCAATTAGGAATTTTCTCATCTCCTCATAGTTTCCCTTCCGAAATGCTGGCCTCTTGCTTTCTGGTCCCTTCCTTGAGTACATTAACCCTTCTTCGACCAGATACTCAAACAACAGTACACTGTGATCACTCATACCCACGGGGGCTTCAAGACCGATTTCCCTTATGTGTGAATCGTTCAGAGTGAATACTAGGTCGAGTCTTGCTGGTTCATCATCGCCTCTCATTCTCGTGAGACCCTTGACATGCTGACTTAAAAAGTTTCTAGTCGTCACCTCCAGCAGTTTCGCTCTCCATGTTTCCTCACCACCATGTGGTTCTCTGTTTTCCCAGTCTATCCTTCTGTGATTAAAGTCCTCCATGATGAGCAGATGGGATCGGTTTCTACAGGCAGCAGCAGCTGCTCTCTCAATGATAGTGTTAACTGCCATGTTGTTTCTGTCTTACTCTTGCCTTGGTTTTCTTTCATTTAGTGGAGGGTTATATATCACTGCTACTACTATTCTTCTATTCTTGGTCATCCTATCGTCATGGTGCCTGTAATGAAGTCTCTGAACCCTTTGCAGCCCAGAATAACCATCTCCTCAAAACTCCATTCTTTTCTCATCAGTAGAGCCACTCCGCCTCCTCCCCTTCCTTCCCTCTCTTATACATATGAGAGACATGTACACACATACACACTTGTGTGTGTGTGTGTGTGTGTGTGTGTGTGTGTGTGTGTGTGTGTGTGTGTGTGTGTGTGTGTGTGTGTGTGTGTGTATTCACCTAGTTGTGCTTGCAGGGGTTGAGGTCTGCTCTTTTGGCCCGCCTCTCAACTGTCAATCAACTGTTTCTACTACTACTATTTTTTCCCCACATCCCCCCCCCCCACAAACACACACCAGGAAGCAGTCCGTGACAGCTGACTAACTCCCAGGTACTTATTTACAGCTAGGTAACAGGGGCATAGGGTGAAAGAAACTCTGCCCATCGTTTCTCTCCGGCGTCCGGGATCGAACCCGGGACCACACGATCACATGTCCAGCGTGCTGTCCGCTCGGCCAGCCGGCTCGTGTGTGTGTGTGTGTGTGTGTGTGTGTGTGTGTGTGTGTGTGATATGGCTTCAGTTGGATCCAAGAGGACACTATAGTGTATGGTGTAGATGGTTACCGTGACATCGGTTGTGTGTAGTGTAGATGGTTACAGTGATGATGGTCGTGGGTATATATGTGACCGTTTATTCAACTTGTGCACCGGCGTCTTGTGGGGTACTGTGTTAAATGCTTTCTGACAGTCCAAGAAAATGAAGTCTGCCCTCCATTGTCATTCTTGCTTAATTTTCGTCGTCTTGTCACAGAATTCTATTAACCCTGTGAGGTAAGATTTGCCACACCTGAACTCCATGTTGGTGGCGAGTCATGAAGTCCCTTCTCTCCAGATGTCTAATTATGCTTCTCTTCATTATCTCCATCACCTTACACCGTATAAAAGTTAGGGACCTTACTGTCCTGTACTTCAGTGACTCTTGCCTGTCGCCCTTTTTGTATATTGGACCAACGTCACAAGTCTTCCAACTTTCTAGTAGATCTCATGTTTCAAGTGTAATAGTATACACCATAGAGAGTGGTAAGCAAAGATCTTCTGCACACTCTTTCAGTACCCATGGGGAGATTCCGCCCTGGCCACCATATAACCTCACCTCTGGAAATTTCTAACTCTTTCATAGCTGCCTGATTTGTTGGCACCTCTCTTAGTTCAGGGACTTCTCCCCTCTCCCACCTCCCAGGTGACAATAACGTCACCTCTCCCACCTCCCAGGTGACAATAACGTCACCTCTCCCACCTTCCAGGTGACATATTCTAAAAAAAAAAAATTGTCCTAGTAGGTGGTATTTTGACATTACAGTTCATGTGTAATTATTTCTCTGCACTTAGTGCCGCGTGCTTCATCCGAATCCTTTTTTCCGCCGTTATGACAAAAAATTAGTTGCAGGCTGAAGCGGCGAGCACGTCACGACGGGCACTCCTCGCCTGGCCGGAAAAATGTCCCACTCAGTTAAAAACCGGTTCGCGGCATATATATAGTGCAATGCCTGTATTGTTGTAGGTAACGTCAACCCTGCCGCTCAGAGGCAGAAATGGAAATATTGTCATTGGCTCCCAACAAGCGCTGGAACCAGCCCGTTCTCTTCATGTGCCACTCCGTAACAAAATCGAATCTCTTTTAACCTAACCAGAAGCGTACGAACCCAAGCAACCCACCAAACCTATTGCATCCGAGGCATTGAAAACGTAGATATTTGTGAGCTGCTATTTTACGTTCCATTTCTAACGATAGTTGCCACAACGTTTAAAACGCGACCTATTTGTCCAGACGCCAGGTTCCTGGAACATGTACACCAGTCGATTGAAGTTTAGAAGCAGGACTCAGTAGCTGTAGCTTAACCTGCTACAATACAGCTGAAGACAAGTTAGTATTACACATGTTAACACCTCATTTACTTGCCTCAAAGAAAACAGGCAAAAATTCTCAGTAAATTTAATGCGGAAATAGTTCTCTGTTAATGTTCACTCTACCAATTTTCTCTGAAAACGAACGTGGCTCTTACAGCTTCCCTATTTGAACTGGTAATTGCCTCGTTCCAAAATTCCTTGCAGATAAATCTCTTTTTGAATCGTGATCGTTCGACTTTAACACACTACCCCGTTACGCAATCAATGATTTGTTTCAACATTAACACGAATATTATTATTGCTGTTAAACTTAACAGTGTTAACTTCAAGACTAATATAAACATTATTAATAGTTACCTTGCAAACCAAAATAAACATTATTATATTAAAAAAACAAAACATCAAAACCAATATAAAAATTGCTTTGAATTGTTATCATTTGGTTTGTGAATTTTGTTATATTTGTTAAATTAGTCTTGGGATGAGCTTGATGTTGTTGTTGTTGATACACTATGTTGTGTATCATTATCATGCAATGATTAGGTGAACCTAATTACTATTAACTTATGTTAAAAAGTCATATATGTAAACACCTGTAAATTTATGTGTTTAGAAATTTAAACAATAAATAATATGAGTATAAGTATATATGAGAGCACTTATGTTCATTATTATGATAAATTTCATTTATTATTAATTTCAAGGTATTTATTATATGTTAGTAATCTATATAAATATAAGTGGAAATGTTCGTTTGTGCATAACCGCTAATCTCCGAAAGTTAAATTTTAAATTTTTTAAATTTTGCCCTGAGGGGCGAGTTTATTGGGCAGCGCCACTCATCCTGTGAGTGGACACACCGCCATAGTGACAGTATTGGGCAGCGCCACTCATCTTGTGAGTGGACACACCGCCATAGTGACAGTATTGGGCAGCGCCACTCATCCTGTGAGTGGACACACCGCCATAGTGACAGTATTGGGCAGCGCCACTCATCCTGTGAGTGGACACACCGCCATAGTGACAGTATTGGGCAGCGCCACTCATCCTGTGAGTGGACACACCGCCATAGTGACAGTATTGGGCAGCGCCACTCATCCTGTGAGTGGACACACCGCCATAGTGACAGTATTGGGCAGCGCCACTCATCTTGTGAGTGGACACACCGCCATAGTGACAGTATTGGGCAGCGCCACTCATCCTGTGAGTGGACACACCGCCATAGTGACAGTATTGGGCAGCGCCACTCATCTTGTGAGTGGACACACCGCCATAGTGACAGTATTGGGCAGCGCCACTCATCCTGTGAGTGGACACACCGCCATAGTGACAGTATTGGGCAGCGCCACTCATCTTGTGAGTGGACACACCGCCATAGCAGCATGTACAACACTCCCCAATAGGAAGAAAACCCGCTGGGTTGTTCATCCTGTCACTTGTACCCAGACACAGCTGGGACTTGCTTAACTGTCTCAAGTGAACAGTTCCTCAAACAAGAAGATTAACATCTATCAACCCTTAAAAGCTTACGTTATCTTGCGGGTGCAAAATGGGGAAATCTTTTAAGAACAGCATCAATATTTGACAAATAGTGTTTTCCTAACTCAAACAATGTGGGGTTTATTATTCTACACATACTTCTGATGTCTCTCAGGTGTTCACATTCACGTAGACGGTATACTGAGCCAAGACAACCTCGTTAGTGACGTGAGGTGATGGCTGGGTGAATGGTGTATTGTCACCAACCCTAAGTAACCAATTGGCTAGTTACTGGGTCTGATGGGGGGAAGAACTTTGTGTAACGTGCCTTTCCCTTGATCTTCTCAGAGAGGGTTCACGTGTAGCTGAGACAACTGGGTGGGTGTAAAATTCAGACCTGGGAAATGATAGACAACATGCCGGAAGCATGGGTATAACTGTGGGTTTGTTGGCAGTTGGAAACCCTAGAGCAAGGTAAAGTCTGCTTTTCGAGTTAAGTACAGTTAAGAAATCCACATCATTATTGCCTCTAAAGGAAAATCTAATGAATTCTAACTTATACTAACTAAGGAAGTTACTTTAACCTTTACTGTACAGTGCGAGATTTTGTTACCATGGGGTGACGAGAGTGCACTTGACTACTAATGAGAGATGACAGAAGGTCATTCTCCCCATCTGACTCATAACTTGAGTCATTAGTCAGCCCCGCTGGGTCAGGAATTAGACTTGCTGAAGGCAATTCTAGTTCCTCCCTAGCATGATAAATCTTCAACTTATTAATGTGGACAGTTCTTTCCACCTGATCTTCAAAGACTCCCATTATGACAAAATTGACAGGGCGTGCTTTCTCATTCACTATGTACGCCCCCGCCATCTAGGAGCTAGTTTCCTACTCTGATTGGCGGGTGCAGCTTCATTTATTCTCAAGACAAGGCTACTCTCCTTCAATTCCAGAGGACGTACTTTCCTACCATAATAGTGAGCATATCTATCTCGTGCTTTCCTAGAAGCCTCCGCTGCAATTCTCCAAGCATTCCTCATTTTATTGAGAATATCTGAACGATAATCCTCTCCATATGGAACATTGTGTCTGTTAAGCAGACCTGATGGGAAATTGCATGATTGACCAGTGAACAAAAGAAGAGGTTGAGTATTATTAAACTGGTGGATAGCAGTATTCAGAGCCAGCTGAACATAGGGTAGGTGTTCGTCCCATGAGTTTGCATCGCGTTCAGCAAGGATTGCAAGCATATCCTTAACTGAACGATTAGTATGTTCTGTCATGCAGTTTGCCTGAGGGTGGTACCTGCTGTAAAGGCTGAGGTCGTCTCCAATATCTTACAAACTTTCCTAAATATATGGCCATTAAATTCCTGACCTCGGCCAGAAACTAAAACTTTAGGAGGCCCAAATACAGTTACGAACCAATTCAAGAATGCTCAGGCAATAGTACGAGAATCCTTTTGAGAGATGGCGATCAAGGTGGTGTACCTGGACAGATGGTCCACTAATACCAATGCGTAACAATTACCTGAATGGCTGCAATGGAGATCAATCAAATCAATCAACCACGCCATCTAGCAGTTCTGAAATCTCTGGAAATTCCTGTAGTGGGGCTTGTTCCTTAACGCACCTTTTCTCCTCTGGCAATTAGAGCAAGTCTTGAGGTACTTAATTACTTCCGACAACATACCCGGAAAATAAAAGAGAGACTTTGCTTTCAAGTGAGTTATAAAGGTACCCGGGTGACCACCAACCTTAGATGCATGTGCCAGCTTTATGTTGCTGCTCGTAATTCGTCTGGAATAACTAGCTGGAGTACTGCTCGATCTGCCTGACTATTTACATAGTATAGCACTCCCTCCTTTAACTTGAAGTCGTGTATTGACAATTTACGATTTTTGGAAGGATAATTTTCCCCTTCCAAATATTCAATAATATCTTTCCACCTAGGCTCGCTCATCTGGAATTCTCTCATTTTCTCAGATGAAATGTTTTCAATATTCTGGTTAACGTTAATAGTAGTGATATTCCTACTTAAAGTATCCGACACTACATGTGACGGTCCAGGCTTGTAAAGGATCTGGAATGAGTGGGCAGACAATTTGTGAGACCAGCGTGACATCCGTGGGCATTTTGTACGTTGCTTAAAAAGTGTGTTAATGCTCTGTGATCAGTGTAGATTACAAAATGAAGTAGAAAAAGATAAGGTTCAAAATATCTAACTGACTCTACCACTGCGATCGCCTCCCAATCCGTGGCTGAACAGCGAACCTCTTGTAACACCGTAAAGGTGTTTTGTTTAGTTTTATTTAATATATACACAGAGTACATGAGTCACAGACAAGTTTTGAGAGGCGCCAGGTTGGCGGCCCCTGGGAATTAAGACACTCACACCTCTAAGCGTTAATGACCTCAAGTCGACCTGAGGTCAGCTCATGCAAATTTCACCTTGCTTCTGCTAACCTGATAATTGTAGCCGGGTGGGTCCGTCAAACAAACCGACGTTTAAGGAGTGGCTTGGTAGAGGGCCTGGGGCTATCTACTTGTGGGCGCAGTTAGCAAGTTGGTCCCCAAACAAATACTTGGGGAGGTGTAGATTCGAAAGGGATAAGCAATAGGAGAGCAGCCCAGACGAGCAAAGCAAAGGAATAGCCAGGCAGGCTGTCAGCCGGACGGGGGGGGGGGGAGGACTTTGTCAACTGCAGACCCTCCCCTCCTCTCTATCCAGCTATAAACAGACACTTGGTGAGTTGAACATGGAAGGTGACTTATTTCGTGTACTAAGATGTTGTGTGATCTCGAGGGGCAGCCAGCTGTAGTGACTCTCAAAGTTCTGTGTGGCGGCTCACATTGTATATCTGGACATAACGAACCTTCAGTTCGATTGCTTGAATTCTGATATTTATCATGCTAAATAAATACTAGATTCCCTTACTTTTAATTTGATTTTAATTGTGTTCCCGATATCTTGGAATTTCTGATATATGCAAACTAGAGTGTAGAGTGCTCTTGAGTTAGTGACTAGAAGAATTATGCATGGAACATAATTCCAGTTTACACATGCTAATAACATCTTTTGATACAGACAAGTTCTATTCCTTGTCTTGTATGTATTGACTAGAATGGATGGTGGCAGCACTTCTACTATCTACTTTTCTACTTCTACTTATCTACCCTTTAACCTCCTACTCACTTCCAACTCCCTCTCCTCTCCCTCCACCTCTTTCCCCCCTTTCTCTTTCAACTGACGACCCTCCTTACTCCTCCCTCCTCTCTACCTCCATCAACCCAAACTCTCACTAATTACTTCATTATCCATTCCTTTCCTTTCGGTTCTCGTATATGTTGTGACAGTGAAATGTTCTAGAGTTATCTAGAGTTGCGGGTAGCATATCGGGTACAATGCCTTGTAGATGTAGCACCTAGGTTACATGGTGCTGAACTAGAGAGGTTGCAGTACGACCTCTGGGGGAACTGTATAATAGTTGACTGGGGCGGGATAATGGGCAAAAGAGAGCTATTTCCTCCACCCCTCTCCCCACCCCCCATTACACACTGGTCCCTTGACCTTCCTACTGAAATAGGCCACTGGATGGGGGGGGGGGGGAGATTTTCATGATATCATTGCATCAAACACCCACCAATAGCTATACCACTGGCGTCTGTATGTACTTCGAACTCTTTATCAAAGTCAGGCACTGCCAAAGCTGGTGTTGTACTGAGTTGACTTTCATTTGTGCATAGGCTATGTCATGTTCTGTCTTCCAAATAAACTTTACATTTTTCCTTGTTAAATCGGTCAGGGGTGCGGATATACTTGCGAAACCCTCAATGTGACGACGAAAGTATCCGGCTACACCCACAAACCTGCGCACGTCCTTTACTGTTTTTGGAGTTGTGATGGCCCACGGCCACTTTAATAAATTTAAAAGAATGTGGTGGGCAATTTTGCTTGGTCAATGCATGTAACCCACATGACCTCTTAACTGTGTCTGGAAGAGACTTAAAAAGCATTTTAGGGGAGTGTGTGTGTTATATTTCTGCTTCCTCTTAATTGAAGCTACAACTGGGGGATGGACGATCATCTCCACTGGGTAGGAAATCTGTCCCAACTGCAATCTGCAGTTCCTTGCCCCTTTTTGTGCAGACAAGGAGTAATCAAACCTATACAATAAATCTGTACTCATGAGGATGTCCCCAGGAAAATCAAGATTCTCAACAATCGTACATGTATGAGGCAGCAATTCCCCATTAATTTCAAAGTTAATAATATTACCTGATGATAATGGTACCCATGATGGGATAATCATGGGTACCATGATGTACCCATGATTATCAGTTGAGGTACCCAAGATGTCAATCAATTTCCCCATTTACTGCTGTTAATTTTTTCTCACTACGCTTAAGGCGTGCATGTTTAAATTTGCTGAAGGCTGATTTTTTAATTAGAGTTGCTTGACTTCCTGTGTCCACAAAACTGTTAATCTCACACCTTCCACCTTCACTTCAAAGGTAGGCCTACCATCACTAGGGGCGACCTTTCATTCCTTTGTTTTTACATCCGGACAATCCATCCGTATATGTCCGCATTTTTCCCACGAATAACACGCCCGCGGTTCCCAGTTGATTTCCGGTGCAGGGTGGCCCGAACATGCAACCGTGGTAGGTTTCTTACTTGACGAATCCACTCTATAGTCAATCGTCTTCCCCCTCTTCTTTCTGTACCGCCTCATCATATGGGGATGACTGAGCCCCAGTCCTCTCCGTTCTCATTCCTATGTCCCATACTGTGGTGGTGTGTTGGACGAGTTCCTTGAAACTCAATAACGCACCTTCCGCAGATATGAACGAGCCCCATGGTAGCAGGTAAAGCCCTACAGAACAAGTGTTTAGCTAAGCGTTCTGCCTGACCCTCATCATATCCCAGTTCCTGGGTAAGGTCGTCAACCCTACTCATTATCAGGGTACCAAAATCTTTTAATGTTCCACAGTCTTCTCTCTTAAGGGACTGAAGGTATAATTGAGCCTCATCTGTCAAAACTTTCTCTTTATACTTGTCCCTAATCGTCTGGACAAACTGAGGCCACGTCATCAGGTGCCGAAACTCTTTCAGCCTCGCCAGTGGACCAGCTACGTCCACGCAAACCCCTGTGGCGAGAATAATCTTTAGTCCATCATTTGGGACGGCCTCCAGCACTGCACTCATCTTCCACAACCAGTCCTCCACTCGGCGGTTGCGTTCCACCTTGTTGAAGGGCAAATCCGTACCTCTGAGTGTCGGCAGAGTCATCTTAGGAATCAGACTCATAATTCCCTGTGTGTGGGAAGAAAGGCTACAGGAATTGGGTGGCCCCTGGGGCAGGATAAGGTTTCTAGGAGATGCTAGGACCAAGAAGGGTTTGTTAGGTGTGCGATATACCCCAGGTTGAGGTAGGACTGGGGTGGCTTGGGGTTGAAGTAGGTATTGCATTACCTGGGATTGAGGTTGGGAATGGGTGGCCTGGGGTTGGCACTGGAATTGAGTGGTCTGGGATTGCGGTTGGGAATAGGCGTCCTGGAGTTGGTATAGGATTTGAGATTGGGGCTGGGTTGCCTGGGGTTGGGGTATGGTGTGGGGTGGCTTGGGGTTGGAGTAAGTATTGGGGACTGGGTGGCCTGGGGTTGACATACGAGTTGGGGTTGGGATTGGGTGGCCTAGGGTTGGTATAGGAGTTGAGGATGGGGTTGGGTGGCCTGAGGTTGGGATTGAGGCTGGGATTGGGCAGTATGGGATTGAAGTCCGGACTGGGTGGCCTGGGGTTAGAATAGGTGTTGAGGGTAGGGTTGGGTGGCCTAGGGTTGGTGTTGGGGTTGGGGTTGGGATTGGGCAGTCTGGGATTGGGATTGGGCAGTCTGGGATTGAGATTGGGACTGGGTAACCTGGGGTTGGTATAGTAGTTGAGGTTAGGGTTGGGTAGCCTGGGGTTGCAGTTGGGATTGAGGTTAGGGTTGGGTGGCCTAGGGTTGGTATAGGAGTTGAGGTTGGGATTGGGCGGCCTGGGGTTGGTGTTGGGATTGAGGTTGGGGTTGGGTGGCCTGGGGTTGGAGTTGGGATTGAGGTTGGGGTTGGGTGGCCTGGGGTTGGTATAGGAGTTGAGGTTGGGATTGGAGTTGAGGTTGGGATTGGGCGGCCTGGGGTTGGCATAGGGGTTGGGGTTGGGTGGCCTGGGGTTGGCATAGGGGTTGGGGTTGGGTGCCCTGGGGTTGGCATAGGGGTTGGGGTTGGGTGGCCTGGGGTTGGGATTGGGCAGTCTGAGATTAAGGCTGGGACTGGGTGACCTGGGGTTGGTAAATATCATTGAGGATAAATATCATATCATTGTATAAGAGTTGAGGTTGGGGTTGGTATAGGAGTTGAGTTTAAGGTTAGGGTTGGGTTGCCTGGGGTATGGTGTGGGATTGAGGTTGAGCCTGGGAGGCCTGGAGTTGGCATAAGGGTTGAGGTTGGGGTTAAGTGGCCTGGGGTTGGTGTTGGGGTCGTGGGGATGGCTGAGGTTGATGTTGTGGTGATGGTTGAGGTTGTAATTGTGGGTGAAGTTGATGTTGTGGTAGTGGTGATGGTTGAGGTTGTGCCTGCTGGGAGTCCGGTGCATGTTCTAATTGTACTGGTTGCTGGTCTTGTTCCCTACTTGGCTGAGCGGGACGCCATGCCACGCGACACGACGCACCCTGTCCCGCACCCTGACACTCCTGTTGGAATGGTGTCGATGTTGTAGGTGGGGGGAACCCAAGACGGTTCTCCCCATTCTTGAGACGAACCCACTAAGGATTCCCCACTCATATCCACCACGTGTCATGACTGGAGCGTGAAGTCCCTCTAGACTCCCCAGCCATACTCAGAACAAGTGGCGCCATCACCAAAGCCCCCTGAATCCCCCTGTAACGTCAGCTAGGCTGCATGAGCGGTCTACCGTAGCATCAGAAGGGGTTCCCTCCTCTAAGCGTGCACCCACCAGGGCCCCTACTAACTGGGTCCCGTCCGGGTTAAACATCCTACGAATTTCCCGGTGCGCCATGCCCCTTGTAACCACCATACACCTCACACACTAACCCGGGTTCCCACTACAATTGAGATTTTCACAAATACTAGATTCAGAATTTTTCAGCCCAATTTCCGAAAAAATCTCTCAATTCTTAAAATCAAATATTACTTTGATTATTTGAGAGAATCGTTTAAGTTAAACCAATTGATGAAGGCGCAGGAACTGTACTATTAGCAGATTGTGAAGGTATCCATGATCGTTTTACTTGAAACAGAGATGCGCACTCTCAATAAGAATTAAAGAATCTTACTTTAATAGAACTTAAAAAAATTAATTAGCTATCGT
Source organism: Procambarus clarkii (assembly GCF_040958095.1). Classification (NCBI taxonomy): domain Eukaryota; kingdom Metazoa; phylum Arthropoda; class Malacostraca; order Decapoda; family Cambaridae; genus Procambarus; species Procambarus clarkii. The sequence continues at coordinate 50,949 of NW_027189190.1, forward strand.
GCCGCACTCGTGATGGACTAATACCATTCACCGTGATGGACTAATACCATTCACCGTGATGGACTAATACCATTCACCGTGATGGACTAATACCATTCATCGTGATGGACTAATACCATTCATCGTGATGGATTAATACCATTCACCGTGATGGACTTACCCTTGTCCACTGGATAAAACTGAAAGGAACAGAGTGGTCACTGACGATTGATGGAGCGTTCAGCCGCGCTAAAACACAAGTCCCGCATTTTTTTACGCTTAAACGCTTAAAAATCAAATTTGTATCTCTGAAGTAGAAAACAAGGTTTACGTTAATAGTAAACTCTAATGAATAACACAGACACCCGGGACACGCATTTGTCTTATCAATTAGAATTTCCACCAACAACTGCGTTTTTACACCAACTGGACTCTGAACAATTTCCTATCACCAATTCTTCGAAAATTCGCTCTAGTCAGCAAAATTCACAGTACACTTCCCTGATATGAAAACAATAATTATATTACTGACGCGATCGATGGATAACAATGACACATTGCACGTCCACTTTACACACGAATTCGAATTTCTCTGAAAATCCGCGATTCAGGCACAACACTGGACGTAGACAAAAATTCCACAACACAATTTTCTTCGAAAAATCTCTCAACTTGGTAAAAATCAAATAACAAATTCCTGATATTAAGATCATAATAACGTTACTATCGCACTCCAGAGAGTAATATTAACCTCGGAACGTTCACTTGACATGAAAATTTGAATTTCCACCAAATGCTGCAGTTTTACACAAACTGGACTCTGAAAATTTCACAACACAATTTTCCTCGGAAAATCTCTTAACTTGGCAAAAATCTAATTACAAATTCCTGATGTTAAGACCATAATTACTTTACTTGCGTGCCGTAGAGAATAATACTGGCCCTGGAAAACACACTTGACATGAAAATTCGAATTTTCGCCAAAAACTCAGATTTTAGACAAGACTGGACCTAGGATTTTTACAACCAAATCTTCCGAAAAATTCACTTAATTCTAAAAAAAATAATTCTACATTCCTGACTTTAAATCTAGAATTACGTTACAGTCACAGACTAAGGAATACTAATGATATCCGGATCTTAACCTTGACCCGCGAATTAGAATTAACCTCAGTTATCCAAAATTATCCAAGTGGACTCTGACAAAATTCAACCACACAAATTTCTTACAAATTTTCCACAAATCGTTAAACTTTTTCCACAAAATCACTATCACTTAATAACTATATAAAATCCCTCATCGGAGAGTTACTAACCGGACAGGAAGTACTAAGCCCAGAGGATTAACCAAACTTTAGAAACTTCACCTCCGATTTAGACTATTTCCTATTGGGACACAGAAATAAAATTTTGTGGACATAGACTAATGTCAGGGGTAACACTGTACACTCGGAAAATTTAAAATACAAGGCACAGAAATTTGGGGAAAATATTTAACCTTCAAATGCACTAAAAATAGGGGGGAAATACTTTATATAAATTTAACTACACTTAATCTAAAGAATCACTCGACTTAATCCTATAATCGCCCCTACAGGCTCGCTTACCGCGCCTAGCCTAGGGGGCCACGACCTCCTAGAGTCCAACAGAACTACACGCTTCTTTCGGCAACATTTAGACTAGATACGACGCAGCCTGTACTAAATGTGCGATCACTTAGTCGTTGAATCGGTGCTAGGTAGTTTACTAGCTCATCCCTCAGTAGCCGCAACTACCTTCAAGCATTTAACGTTTTTCTTAGCGTTTTGGGTCGTCTAACAACGCCCTCGGATAAATCCCCTGCCGTCCCACAGATAAATCCGCTCAGACAGCCCACAAGGAACTGCTGTTGAGAGTACGGCAGTTCCCAACACTTTTGAACCAATTGAAAGGGGTCGAGTAGAGTACCCAGTCCAATTAATTTAAAGCGGTCTCCTTACCCAATATATCTTAACAGCCTAAACTTAACCACCTAATTCTTAGTACTATTAGCCCCTCACGACCCCAAAAATTCGCCAACCCCACTCAATCGCTACTGTTGTGGGGTGAACTGCTAATTCTGGTTCGTGGGACCTCGGCCGACCTCCCTAACCCCTACACAAGTGACCGAATGGCTAAGACGCATAAGCTTTCAGCAATTTTTAAACAAAATTGGTGAAACCACCGCTGAGCACCATTGTAACAGACCAGCCTTTGACCTCACTTACTGGGTTGAATGCTGGTCGATATTAAGTAAATCTACACACCAGAGTTCTGCTGTGTGACCTTCAGATCAACTCCTCGAGTCGTGATACCTAAACGATCGAACGTTTTAGATCTCGAGGAGTTGATCTGAAGGTCACACAGCAGAACTCTGGTGCGTAGATTTACTTAATAACGACCAGCCTTTAACCGGTAAGTGAGGTTAAAGGCTAGTCTCTGTTACAACAAGCACCTTCAGCATCATCAACACCAGCACCTACAGCATCATCATCACAAGCACCTACAGCATCATCAACACCAGCACCTTCAGCATCATCAACACCAGCACCTTCAGCATCATCATCACAAGCACCTACAGCATCATCAACACCAGCACCTTCAGCATCATCAACACAAGCACCTTCAGCATCATCAACACCAGCACCTTCAGCATCATCAACACTAGCACCTTCAGCATCATCATCACAAGCACCTACAGCATCATCAACACCAGCACCTACAGCATCATCAACACAAGCACCTTCAGCATCATCAACACCAGCACCTACAGCATCATCAACACAAGCACCTACAGCATCATCAACACAAGCACCTACAGCATCATCAACACCAGCACCTACAGCATCATCAACACAAGCACCTTCAGCATCATCAACACCAGCACCTTCAGCATCATCAACACCAGCACCTTCAGCATCATCATCACAAGCACCTACAGCATCATCAACACCAGCACCTACAGCATCATCAACACAAGCACCTACAGCATCATCAACACAAGCACCTACAGCATCATCAACACCAGCACCTACAGCATCATCATCACAAGCACCTACAGCATCATCAACACCAGCACCTACAGCATCATCAACACAAGCACCTACAGCATCATCAACACAAGCACCTACAGCATCATCAACACCAGCACCTACAGCATCATCATCACAAGCACCTACAGCATCATCAACACCAGCACCTACAGCATCATCATCACAAGCACCTACAGCATCATCAACACCAGCACCTACAGCATCATCAACACAAGCACCTACAGCATCATCAACACAAGCACCTACAGCATCATCAACACCAGCACCTACAGCATCATCATCACAAGCACCTACAGCATCATCAACACCAGCACCTACAGCATCATCATCACAAGTACCTACAGCATCATCAACACCAGCACCTACAGCATCATCAACACAAGCACCTACAGCATCATCAACACAAGCACCTACAGCATCATCAACACCAGCACCTACAGCATCATCATCACAAGCACCTACAGCATCATCAACACAGCACCTTCAGCATCATCAACACCAGCACCTACAGCATCATCAACACCAGCACCCTCAGCATCATCAACACCAGCACCTACAGCATCATCAACAACAGCACTCTCAGCATCATCAACACAAGCACCTACAGCATCATCAACACCAGCACCTTCAGCATCATCAACACAAGCACCTACAGCATCATCAACACCAGCACCTACAGCATCATCAACACAAGCACCTACAGCATCATCAACACCAGCACCTACAGCATCATCAACACAAGCACCTACAGCATCATCAACACCAGCACCTTCAGCATCATCAACACAAGCACCAACAGCATCATCAACACAAGCACCTTCAGCATCATCAACACAAGCACCTACAGCATCATCAATACCAGCACCTTCAGAATCATCAACACAAGCACCTACAGCATCATCAACACAAGCACCTACAGCATCATCAACACAAGCACCTTCAGCATCATCAACACCAGCACCTACAGCATCATCAACACCAGCACCTTCAGCATCATCAACACCAGCACCTACAGCATCATCAACACAAGCACCTACAGCATCATCAACACCAGCACCTACAGCATCATCAACACCAGCACCTACAGCATCATCAACACCAGCACCTACAGCATCATCAACACAAGCACCTTCAGCATCATCAACACCAGCACCTACAGCATCATCAACACCAGCACCCTCAGCATCATCAACACAAGCACCTACAGCATCATCAACACCAGCACCTTCAGCATCATCAACACCAGCACCTACAGCATCATCAACACAAGCACCTTCAGCATCATCAACACCAGCACCTTCAGCATCATCAACACAGCACCTTCAGCATCATCAACACCAGCACCTTCAGCATCATCAACACAAGCACCTACAGCATCAACAACACAAGCACCTTCAGCATCATCAACACCAGCACCTTCAGCATCATCAACACAAGCACCTACAGCATCAACAACACAAGCACCTTCAGCATCATCAACACCAGCACCTTCAGCATCATCAACACAAGCACCTACAGCATCAACAACACAAGCACCTACAGCATCATCAACACCAGCACCTTCAGCATCATCAACACCAGCACCTGCAGCATCATAAACACCAGCACCTTCAGCATCATCAACACCAGCACCTTCAGCATCATCAACACAAGCACCTACAGCATCATCAACACCAGCACCTACAGCATCATCAACACCAGCACCTTCAGCATCATCAACACCAGCACCTACAGCATCAACAACACAAGCACCTACAGCATCATCAACACCAGCACCTACAGCATCATCAACACCAGCACCTTCAGCATCATCAACACCAGCACCTTCAGCATCATCAACACCAGCACCTTCAGCATCATCAACACCAGCACCTACAGCATCATCAACACCAGCACCTTCAGCATCATCAACACCAGCACCTTCAGCATCATCAACACCAGCACCTTCAGCATCAACAACACAAGCACCCTCAGCATCATCAACACCAGCACCTTCAGCATCATCAACACAAGCACCTACAGCATCATCAACACAAGCACCTACAGCATCATCAACACCAGCACCTACAGCATCATCAACACCAGCAACTACAGCATCATCAACACAAGCACCTACAGCATCATCAACACCAGCACCTACAGCATCATCAACACCAGTACCTACAGCATCATCAACACAAGCACCTTCAGCATCATCAACAGCAGCACCTTCAGCATCATCAACACCAGTACCTACAGCATCATCAACACCAGCACCTTCAGCATCATCAACACCAGCACCTACAGCATCATCAACACAAGCACCTTCAGCATCATCAACAGCAGCACCTTCAGCATCATCAACACAGCACCTTCAGCATCATCAACACCAGCACCTTCAGCATCATCAACACAAGCACCTACAGCATCAACAACACAAGCACCTACAGCATCATCAACACCAGCACCTTCAGCATCAACAACACAAGCACCTACAGCATCATCAACACCAGCACCCTCAGCATCATCAATACAAGCACCTTCAGCATCATCAACACCAGCACCCTCAGCATCATCAACACCAGCACCTTCAGCATCATCAACACCAGCACCTTCAGCATCAACAACACAAGCACCCTCAGCATCATCAACACCAGCACCTTCAGCATCATCAACACAAGCACCTACAGCATCATCAACACCAGTACCTTCAGCATCATCAACACCAGCACCTTCAGCATTAACAACACAAGCACCCTCAGCATCATCAATACAAGCACCTTCAGCATCATCAACACCAGCACCCTCAGCATCATCAACACCAGCACCTTCAGCATCATCAACACAAGCACCTACAGCATCACCAGCACCTTCAGCATCATCAACACCAGCACCTTCAGCATCATCAACACCAGCACCTTCAGCATCATCAACACCAGCACCTACAGCATCAACAACACAAGCACCTACAGCATCAACAACACCAGCACCTACAGCATCATCAACACCAGCACCTACATCATCAACAACACCAGCACCCTCAGCATCATCAACACAAGCACCTTCAGCATCATCAACACCAGCACCTTCAGCATCATCAACACCAGCACCTACAGCATCAACAACACAAGCACCTACAGCATCAACAACACCAGCACCTACAGCATCATCAACACCAGCACCTACAGCATCAACAACACCAGCACCTACAGCATCATCAACACCAGCACCCTCAGCATCATCAACACAAGCACCTACAGCATCATCAACACCAGCACCTACAGCATCAACAACACCAGCACCTACAGCATCATCAACACCAGCACCCTCAGCATCATCAACACCAGCACCTACAGCATCATCAACACCAGCACCCTCAGCATCATCAACACCAGCACCTGCAGCATCATCAACACCAGCACCTTCAGCATCATCAACAGAAGAAGCATCACCAGCACCAACAACAGAAGCAGCATCACCACCACCAACAACAGAAGCAGCATCACCAGCACCAACAACAGAAGCAGCATCACCACCACCAACAACAGAAGCAGCATCACCACCACCAACAACAGAAGCAGCATCACCAGCACTAACAACAGAAGCAGCATCACCACCACCAACAACAAAAGCAGCATCACCAGCACCAACAACAGAAGCAGCATCACCACAACCAACAACAGAAGCAGCATCACCACCACCTACAACAGAAGCAGCATCACCACCACCAACAACAGAAGCAGCATCACCACCACCAACAACAGAAGCAGCATCACCAGCACCAACAACAGAAGCAGCATCACCAGCACCAACAACAGAAGCAGCATCACCACCACCAACAACAGAAGCAGCATCACCAGCACCAACAACAGAAGCAGCATCACCACCACCAACAACAGAAGCAGCATCACCAGCACCAACAACAGAAGCAGCATCACCACCACCAACAACAGAAGCAGCATCACCACCAACAACAGAAGCAGCATCATCAGCACCTCAAACAGCATGTCATAACTAATGAGTTACATAGACCAATGTCGAGAGGCCTGGTCGACGACCGGGCCGCGGGGACGCTATGCCCCGGAAGCACCTCAAAGTTAGGTAACCATGTTGACTATCCTCAACACTGTGCAGCAGTTATCGTATTTTACCCCACAGCCTGAGGGGGGAACAAGCAGGTTATCCTGAAGTGAAAGTTATCTCCTCGTTGTCTGTCTGTGCGTGTTTGTCACACCTGAACTAATTACGACTTGAAACCGTAAAACTGTGCGCTGAAATTAACGCCATTCATATTTTTTTTTTAACCTTCAGGACTTGAGAATAAAGGCAACATCAAAAAGCTTATATTAGCCTGTACGAGTCAGCTCCTATTTATATCCACTCAAACTCAATCATATATATGTTTATCCTACGCTTGAAACTGTCCAAGGCTTCTACGTCGGTTATGCTGCCCGGTAATATGTACCATATATCAACCATCATGTTCCCAAACCAGTATTTACCCCAACTCTTCTGATTTTAAACTTCTTAAATGTTTTATAGTTTCGAGTTTTAAAAGTCTCATAAAATAGTCATAAATGCCAGAATTGTCATTGGATTAGTCACAGAAAAGCTCCATGAAGGCTTTAAGAACGAGAAATTGAAGCCAATGCACAAATAGGAAGATGCTGACCTCATTAAGCAGGACAAAGACGACGAATCAGTTGCAGAGATAAAAAGTTAAGGCGAGTCAAAGGTATTTCTGAGTATGAGGTAAGTAATTGATAGAGAGAGAGAGAAAGAGAGAGAGACAAAGAGAGAGAGAGAGAGAGAGAGAGAGCGTGTCATAATTTCGTCAATAGTTACCCTCAACTCTTGCTGGTCTGGTGTTGGGGTTAATGCCTATCAGCCTCTGGAGGGTTATTAAGGTCACCGTGAGTAATTACTGACCCTCTAGTACGAGTCCAGTATACTCAAGTCCTGAATCTAGTTCAGGACTAAACTAACCTCTCAATGTGTATGGAGTGTGCATACACTGTGTATACACTGAGAAGCTGGGTACACCCCTCAGTATAGGTCCCTTTCATCCTCAACACTCCCGTGTATTTAGGGGAAAAATACCCGCACTGCGAACTGTACTTGGCGTGCGGCCTGGCGACCCTCCTCCAGTCAATATTCCATACATGAAGTCACATACTTGAGACTACGAGCTGAAAAAAGCGAGCTCAGTGCTAACAATGTCACACGGGGTTCGAACCCTACTTTGTGAACTTTAGCCAGCTGCGAACGACCACTGACCACTTCAAGGTGTATGGGTTTACTCTCATCAACATTGTCCATCAACGTTTCCGGCCCATGCCCCGGCACGCGGAGATTGCCTTGAGACAATGATGTTTTCTTAATGTGTTGTTGCTGGTATTTTTGTGGTGCTTCAAGAACTTTAATATAAATTATAAATATGGGGCTTGGAGCTAATCCCTGTTGTGCTTCGTTTAATATTAATTATGTGGAGGCTTCTCATAAAGAGGTGGTGGAGGAGAAAGAGGGAGGGAGAGAGAGAGAGAGAGAGAGAGAGAGAGAGAGAGAGAGAGAGAGAGAGAGAGAGAGAGAGAGAGAGAGAGAGAGAGAGAGAGAGAGAGAGAGAGAGAGAGAGAGAGAGAGAGAGAGAGAGAGAGAGAGAGAGAGAGAGAGAGAGAGAGAGAGAGAGAGAGAGAGACAGTGACAGTGACAGTGACAGTGACAGTGACAGACACAGACACAGACACAGACACAGACACAGACACAGACACAGATACAGACAGATACAAACAGAGATTCAGTCAGGTGGTAAGGGTGTGTTGCGTGTTTGAGTCTGTTTACTTCTGATGCCTGTCTAACCTCCTGAAGGGTCTGTTCCCACTAACGACCAAACACTAACTTGTGCTGACAGGAGGAGACGACTCCAGTACACAAGTTTCACCGCTCATAACCACCGGACACTCAGCTGGGAGAGGGGGTAGATGTGGGGATTGAACCAAGACCAGGATTCATCTTTCTTTGTTTATATACAAGAGTTCTTGCATTCTTGTACAGCCGCCAGCACGCGTAGTGTTTCGGTCATGTCCTTATTCCTATGTTCCCCAGAATATGACCCGCCAAATCGTGTAACAACCAGGTACCCATTCACTGTTGGGTGAACAGAGGCTACAGTTAAGGATTGGCGCCCAGTCAATCTTCCCCGGCTAGGCTAAGAACCCAGGCCAAAGCAATCGCGAAGCGCCGGGCGAGTGTCATACCATTGCGCAATTGAGCCCAAATCCCGGATAATTTAGTTACAAATCCCCGATGCAAATCATCGATCATTTACGCAACCACTAACGAAACCTGTCCATCTTACCCCAATCATGGCGGCTTTGTTTACATTTCCTAAACATTTCATGAGCTCGGAAGCACTACGAGGTTGTTTAACTAATAATAACCTAGAGTAGTGAAGTTTCCAAGCTCCTAGACTTTAGGAGTGAAAATAAAGCGGCCTTGATTAAACAAAGATGTATAGGTTTCGTAGGTGGTAGTATACAAGCTGGATCAGTCCACCCGTAGAACCTTTGTTGGCCAGACACAACTACAGCAGTCATCACTGGACAACTTGGTACATGGTGCTGTCCTATCCAGGTCGTTATTTTATGAGACCCAATACTAGTGGCTATATCATGCTGTCCAATCCTGGTAGTTATATCATGCTGTCCAATAATATTGGACAGTAGTACCAGTCAATCCAGTAGACAGTACCGGTCAATCCTGGTAGTTCAACTCTTCCTTCTGCTTGGTCTTGAAGGAAGCTGGCCACGGGTGAAAGAGGGCTGTGACGATACCTATCTGGAACCCATAGGTGCGGGACCGGGACGTCCACCTCCCGGGGGTCGTGCGGCCCAGGCTCAGCTTCAGGAGGCTAGGGTCGTTCATACCCTTGCTGGGGTGGTTCTTCTCCGGCCCCGACCACGGCGGTCTCCGGGTTTGGAGTCCCTGTGCCTTCTTTCACCAACTTTAAGGTCAACTCCGGAGCTCTAAGTTCCTGCGACGGCGCTGGAACCAATCGCATTGGTGTTTGCCTTTCCATTGGAGACTTTCGGCGCCGTGGAGAGGGGGGACCTGCTGCCTGGGTAACAGCTTCTCAGTATCAGCGTACAGTGGCTTTGCGCCCTGGAGAGGCCACGCCAGACCGATAACCAGAGCTCATAAACAGATAGATAACCAGATAAATTCTGGTAGTTATATTATGCAGTCCAATTCTGGTAGTTATATCATGCTGTCCAATCCTAGGAGACATATCATGCTGTCCAATCCTGGTAGTTATATTATGCTGTCCAATCCTGGTAGTTATATTATACTGTCCAATCCTGGTAGTTATATTGTGCTGTCCAATCCTGGTACTTATATTGTGCTGTCCAATCCTGGTACTTATATTGTGCTGTCCAATCCTGGTAGTTATATTGTGCTGTCCAATCCTGGTACTTATATTGTGCTGTCCAATCCTGGTACTTATATTGTGCTGTCCAATCCTGGTAGTTATATTGTGCTGTCCAATCCTGGTACTTATATTGTGCTGTCCAATCCTGGTACTTATATTGTGCTGTCCAATCCTGGTACTTATATTGTGCTGTCCAATCCTGGTACTTATATTGTGCTGTCCAATCCTGGTACTTATATTGTGCTGTCCAATCCTGGTACTTATATTGTGCTGTCCAATCCTAGGAGTTATATTATGCTGTCCAATCCTGGTAGTAATATCATGCTGTCCAATCCTGGTAGTTATATTATGCTGTCCAATCCTGGTACTTATATTGTGCTGACCAATCCTGATAGTTATTATGCTGTCTAATTCTGGTAGTTACATTATGCTGTCCAATCCTGGTAGTTATATTATGCGGTTCAAACTTGGTAGTTATATCATGCTGTTCAATCCTGGTAGCTACATCATGATGTTCACTCCTGGTAGTTATATCATGCTGTCCAGTTATATCTACCGGACTCTGTATACCATGATTACCGAGACCGGTGGAACAGTGTATTAAGGTAACACAATAGAGGTGGGGGTCACTTCATTGCAAATTGGCATCCTGAATGTTGACGAAAAAGTCTCCATTTATCCTTAGGACGTTGCATCCAAGATGCTTGCAATATTTAAGCTGTACTTCATTCGTAACATAAGTGGCTGCTGTGCTCTATAAAGCTTAATTCCCCCAACTACTAAACGGGGTTGAAAGCCATGGATAATTGCCTGGTTGAAGTCACGAGTCTTGAATGTATCTTTCAGTCAACTGTCCACTTGAAAGATCTTATCACAGAAAGCTTCAGTTTCTTCCACAGTACCATGAGCTTCAGCTTCAGAAAGCTTCAACTTCTCCCCCAGTACGATAAGTTTCAGCTTCTCCCCCAGTACCATGAGCTTCAGCTTCAGAAAGCTTCAGCTTCAGAAAGCTTCAGCTTCTCCCCCAGTACGATAAGCTTCAGCTTCAGAAAGCTTCAACTTCTCCCCCATTACGATAAGCTTCAGCTTCTCCCCCAGTACCATGAGCTTCAGCTTCTCCCCCAGTATCATGAGCTTCAGCTTCAGAAAGCTTCAACTTCTCCCCCATTACGATAAGCTTCAGCTTCTCCCCCAGTACCATGAGCTTCAGCTTCTCCCCCAGTATCATGAGCTTCAGCTTCAGAAAGCTTCAGCTTCTCCCCCAGTACCATGAGCTTCAGCTTCAGAAAGCTTCAGCTTCTCCCCCAGTACCATGAGCTTCAGCTTCAGAAAGCTTCAGCTTCTCCCCCAGTACCATGAGCTTCAGCTTCTCCCCCAGTATCATGAGCTTCAGCTTCAGAAAGCTTCAGCTTCTCCCCCAGTACCATGAGCTTCAGCTTCAGAAAGCTTCAGCTTCTCCCCCAGTACCATGAGCTTCAGCTTCAGAAAGCTTCAGCTTCTCCCCCCAGTACCATGAGCTTCAGCTTCTCCCCCAGTATCATGAGCTTCAGCTTCAGAAAGCTTCAGCTTCTCCCCCAGTACCATGAGCTTCAGCTTCTCCCCCAGTATCATGAGCTTCAGCTTCAGAAAGCTTCAGCTTCTCCCCCAGTACCATGAGCTTCAGCTTCAGAAAGCTTCAGCTTCTCCCCCTGTACCATGAGCTTCAGCTTCAGAAAGCTTCAACTTCTCCCCCAGTACGATAAGCTTCAGCTTCTCCCCCAGTACCATGAGCTTCAGCTTCAGAAATCTTCAGCTTCTCCCCCTCTGTGGGCTTGAGTGTGAAGGCTCAGGCCCACAGATGGTTTAAGCTATATATATATAGCCAGTATGATAGCTCTGGCTCCAAGATGGCTCCAGCTTTATCACTGTGCACATTGCGACAGCTGCGGTCCTCAGACCCTTCACGTTTATCCCTGTGTCCACTACTATGGGGGTAGCCGGCCTGGCTCACGGGACTGAAGCAATATCTTTACTACACACTTTCATCACTGTAACCATTTCCATTACATGATAGATTCACCACTGTAACTATCTTCTGTACACTGATACCGCTGGGCTATCCCATCTACAGAATCTCTCTCCTTCACCACCTTCCCTCTCCTTCACCACCTTCCCTCTCCTTCACCACCTTCCCTCTCCTTCCCCACCTTCCCTCTCCTTCACCACCTTCCCTCTCCTTCACCACCTTCCCTCTCCATCATCACCTTCCCTCTCCTTCACCACCTTCCCTCTCCTTCACCACCTTCCCTCTCCTTCACCACCTTCCCTCTCCATCACCTCCTTCCCTCTCCTTCACCACCTTCCCTCTCCATCACCGCCTTCCCTCTCCTTCACCACCTTCCCTTTCCATCACAACCTTCCCTCTCCTTTACCACCTTCCCTCTCCTTCACCACCTTCCCTCTCCTTCACCACCTTCCCTCTCCTTCACCACCTTCCCTCTCCTTCACCACCTTCCCTCTCCATCACCTCCTTCCCTCTCCTTCACCACCTTCCCTCTCCATCACCGCCTTCCCTCTCCTTCACCACCTTCCCTTTCCATCACAACCTTCCCTCTCCTTTACCACCTTCCCTCTCCTTCACCACCTTCCCTCTCCTTCCCCACCTTCCCTCTCCTTCACCACCTTCCCTCTCCTTCACCACCTTCCCTCTCCATCATCACCTTCCCTCTCCTTCACCACCTTCCCTCTCCTTCACCACCTTCCCTCTCCTTCACCACCTTCCCTCTCCATCACCTCCTTCCCTCTCCTTCACCACCTTCCCTCTCCATCACCGCCTTCCCTCTCCTTCACCACCTTCCCTCTCCATCACCTCCTTCCCTCTCCTTCACCACCTTCCCTCTCCATCACCGCCTTCCCTCTCCTTCACCAGCTTCCCTTTCCATCACAACCTTCCCTCTCCTTTACCACCTTCCCTCTCCTTCACCACCTTCCCTCTCCTTCACCACCTTCCCTCTCCTTCACTACCTTCCCTCTCCTTCACCGCCTTCCCTCTCCTTCACCACCTTCCCTCTCCCTCACCACCTTCCCTCTCCATCATCACCTTCCCTCTCCTTCACCACCTTCCCTTTCCTTCACCACCTTCCCTCTCCTTCACCACCTTCCATCTCTCCATCACCACCTTCCCTCTCCATCACCACCTTCCCTCTCCTTCACCACCTTCCCTCTCCTTCACCGCCTTCCCTCTCCATCACCACCTTCCCTCTCCATCACCACCTTCCCTCTCCATCACCACCTTCCCTTCTCTACCTCCTCACTGTCTTCTTCAATAAGTTACATAAGAGAAATTAAAATGTAATCATCAGTAGTGGAAGTGAGGACAATAACCAGCTTTTTTGGTTTTGGGTGAAAAAGCCGGTTGCCTGTGACCGGACTATTGTAGATCCGGACAAATCCGGCAGTGATACACAGGTGCTTTGGAGGAAATAGGATACCAAATGAAATAAATAATAATGTATATAGGCATAAAGTATTCTGGAAAAATTCTTGTGAGGTTGGACGTTAGTTCAGGGGCCCCGCCTTTGGATGTAATTTTGTAAACATTTGGCAAGCAGTTATGAAACATAAAATAGTTACCCAGAACCTGGTTCATGTATATAGTTCCGTAAGTGTTCATTCGACAGAAATTTGATTTAAAACATAATGTAGAAGAGAGTCAATTAATTTAATGTAGTTCTTGAGCTCCGCTTCTCGTTCCAAGTCTTAGTTAACCTTTTATATATACTTTTATATATATAAAAGTACATTATACTTTTCTTTTCTATTTTGTTGACAGTTATATCATTTAAACCATAGTTTGTTTTGTCTAATAACAAGATGTAGTTCTTGGGTACTGGCTCTAATCCCAAGACGTAGTTTTGCTTTGTAGTTTCGTATCCAGTATTCCCATGAATATAACATTACCAGCGGAGATACATTGTGACTTTCAGTATTTGACACCAACAAGCGATGTGTAAGCAAAGTTATTGTGGTGAAATTATTTAACAACATATTGAGTGTGTAAGAAGGCGTGTAATGCTCGTACCTCCACCTTGCTTCCCCTCCCCTCCCCTCTCACTTCTTCCTCCTTCCCTTCCTCTCCTCTCCTCCCTCCACTCTTTCACTTGAGGGCCCTCTGAGAGGGTCCACTTGCACCTGTACCCAGAGTTCCCTCCACACACTCTCACGACACATCCTCCTCCTGACTACCTCGTACACCTGCCTCTACTTGCTCTTCCACCCACACATGCACCGTCCACCCCTACTGGAACGTACCTCCCACCCCCCCCCCCCTTTCCATCCTCACTGCTTCTCTGTTACGCAACGTCCAACTTCCTGTCTCTCTCTCTCTCCCATCTTTCCCTTCCTCATCTCTCGTCCGCGAGATTTGAAATAGTTTTTACCCCATCCGAAGCAACTTCTGTTGTTTTACACTGCATTAGCCTCATATTAAGTTGCTGTTTGAATTTAGCGGAGGAGGTAGACCCTCGCCTTCATTTCAAGGGTACATAGGTTAACTTGTACATATAAAACACAAGTTGGTGAATATTTATTCACCTCATCGAATTGCATTAATACCTCAACTAGTTGTTTTACATGGCATGAAGTTCAGTATACTATAGAAGCAAAATGTATTTATCGTGAAAAAATGTATTTTTCTTGAACAAAATGTATTTATATTGGACAAAATGTATTTCTATTGAACAAAATGTATTTCTCTTGAACAGAATGTATTTCTTTTGAACAAAATGTACTATTTTCGCTAGTATAATCGTTTTACTCCAGACCAGGCCGACACCAGAGTGCAACTCCATAGTCTCCTGAGACTGATGAATGCCTACTACTAATCGTTTCTGTGTTACTTTATGCTGTAACTTCTTTATGTAGTTACAATTAACTTCACAGTGACATAAATTTACTAAGTCAAAACGTTTCTGTAACATAAACATTTGTTCTAGTAACACCTTACTTTGGTTGACTACAGTTGTTACTCTGTAACGAAGCTATACTAGGACAGTGTTTTTATGTTAACACAGTTTCTGTAACAACTAATACAGTTTGTATAACATAACTAATACAGTTTGTATAACATAACTAATACAGTTTGTATAACATAACTAATACAGTTTGTATAACATAACTAATACAGTTTGTATAACATAACTAATACAGTTTGTATAACATAACTAATACAGTTTGTATAACATAACTAATACAGTTTGTATAACATAACTAATACAGTTTGTATAACATAACTAATACTGTTTGCATAACATAACTAATACTGTTTGTATAACGTAACTAATATTGTTTGTATAACAAAACTAATACTGTTTGTATAACATAACTAATACTGTTTGTATAACATAACTAATACTGTTTGTATAACATAACTAATACTGTTTGTATAACATAACTAATACTGTTTGTATAACATAACTAATACTGTTTGTATAACATAACTAATACTGTTTGTATAACATAACTAATACTGTTTGTATGACATAACTAATACAGTTTATATAACATAATACTTTTGTGTAACAACGAATATTTTCTGTAACACAACTTCTACAACATTTCTGTGTGGCATCTTGGTTGCTAATAACTTTACGAAATCTTAATAAGACAACTCGTATTACCTCCATTACATACTAAGATAAAATACAAAAGTATTTATGTACCTTCTCTAAACTATCTAACATTTTGTAGCAATAAAACAAAACTAATATTACTGTATTTGGTCGTAATAAACTCACTTAACTCATTTTTTCTGTGTCTTATCTGAACTACCTATTTGTAAGATCAGAAAAACTTTACTACTTTACGTGTCATATCTAAATTAACGTTACTGTTTATGTATCTTATCTAAACTACCATTACTGTTTTGTGTAGCAACAGCAAAATTTACATTATTATTTCTGAAAGAACAAGAGGAACAGTGCTCTTTATTTAACAGAGTAAGACGACTTGATGCAATAACAAACTACATTAGTTCAACTTTTTTTATGTATATCTTTATGTAATAACTAGCATAACCGTATAACTAGCATAACGGTTATTTAATAAACTTCTTTATGTAATAACTAGCATAATGTTTTGTAACAAGTGCCACTTTTTGTAACATATCTTTATGTAAAGACTAGTAAGTCTCATTTCTTTGTTACACCTCTAAGTAAAACAAGCTATTACAAAGGACATGAGGAGTTACTCGTTATCAATGTACAACTCAAGATAACGCATAGTGCGTTAACTAATAAAGAATAATATGACTATCAGAAAAAAGGTTTTATGTATAAGTGTTCTTTGGACAATATTACTGAAACGCTGTCCACATATTTTCTTCAGCATTATCAATGACATATTTACCCAGACAATATAAACAAATTTAATACATGTCCATCCTAACTCATCCATATTAACCTAAACAACTCATCCGTCTTATTACACAATCAACTTAATATTTGAATGTGTGATTGTGTTCTCTCAACATTTCAATATCATTTTAATACAAATTTAACTCATCTGCATAACTTCTCTTATACATGATTATATATTTTCTTGTTCTATACATATCCATATATTTTCTTTACGCATCATCACAGTAAAAGTATAATTTATATCATAACAGCGTTTGTCACATTGTAGATAAATATTACCTCAGATCCTCTCCTTCTCGCATGCACAAACTTTCTCAAAACATATACACTCCTACATAATTTTACACAAACTTACAAACAAATTTGCACAAGCACTTACACGCCTAACAACAGCACCTGGGATCCATTTAAGCTACAATGAGCAGCCATATCAGGACACTAGGTTCCAAAAGCCACATAACGAATGGATTTTTACACGAGGGACCAACTAGTACTGAACCCACACAATTACATTATAATTACTTTTCGTAATGGCTCCTGAGGGCTAAATGAGGACTCTTCAGGATGTATTATTATACGCACCATGATGATTCGTAAAGTTAACACCGAGGTTAATAGCATAGTTAACACGATACATTTATTTGAACAAAGCACGAGGTTAATGTAGTGTGGTTGTCTAGCAATTATGAGGATTAAGAAAGAATAGTTTTTTCTCTTCAGCACTCTCTCTTTCTCTCTGTCTCTCTCTCTCTCTCTCTCTATGTCTCTCTCTCTCTCTCTCTCGCTCTCTCTCTCTCTCTCTCTCTCTCTCTCTCTCTCTCTCTTTCTCTCTCTCTCTCTCTCTCTCTCTCTCTCTCTGCTAACAAAGTGTGTCGGGCCGGCGTGGTTCGGCCAATATAAATCGCCGACTAAATAGGGGAAGGAAATTGACAATTTTCTTGTCGAAATCTTGACGCCCCAACATCCAAGGACGAACTCCTGAGACGTGGGGTGGGGTATGGGGGGGATGAAGGTGGCAGAGGAACCTCCAGCACGATATATTGGCTTGCGGGTTATATTTGGAGCCAATATTAACCTCAGGGAGAACATACTCGACCGACGGACATATTCTTCCTGAATGTGTAATTACGTTCTGTCGACCGTTCCTGTTTTCATAACTGCTTCATATGCACAATTTAAATTGAGTTTTTGCCTCATCTGAGTAATTTAGTTAGGTCTAATTGCCACACAGAACATTGAGGGTGCTGCTCATATTCAATGTTACGCAGGATAATGAGAACACTGTTCATATTCACTGCCACACAAGAAGATGAACACGTCGCTCATGTTCACTGATCTAGATAACAATGATAGTGCTACGCATGTTCAAAACATGATAGAGCAGAGGATGCAACATTAAGCAAAAGAACTAAACTATAGTTCTTCACAATTATATCTCTTGCAAAAGACTACAATTTGGAACATTATGCAATATGAATATATATGTGCACGTTTTCACAATTCTATATTTAACTTTTAATTGTTCAATTCACACACACAGTGACCTACAGTTTCGGGATGTCTTGCAGACATGTCAACAAGGTGAATTACACACACACACACACACACATACACATATATATATATATATATATATATATATATATATATATATATATATATATATATATATATATATATATATATATATATATATATATATATATATATATATATATATATAATATGGGTATATCTACATTTACTTTTACTAGGATTTCCAAGAAATCCTAGTAAATATATATATATATATATATATATATATATATATATATATATATATATATATATATATATATATAAAATTTATATCTATAGTAGTGTACCTTTTCATGATTAGATTAATACATATTGAAAATTTCAATTATCAGTTGAAAATTGGTGTAACCGAATATTTAAAATTTCTACAAACTGAAAGATAAGTGTAGTAATATAAACTGCATGTATTGCAAATACATATTTTATAGATAGAGACATGTAGCAGGTCACATGATGTAATGAAACGGTGAACAATAGTGTAGTGTAAGATAAGATCGTACGATATGTTGAAAATAGTCTCCCACAGATACGGTATAGTGAAGATAGTCACCCACAGATACGGTATACTGAAGATATTTACCCACAGATACGGTATACTGAAGATATTTACCCACAGATACGGTATACTGAAGATACTCACCCACAGATACGGTATGCTGAAGATACTCACCCACAGATACGGTATACTGAAGATAGTCACCCACAGATACGGTATACTGAAGATACTCACCCAGAGATACGGTATACTGAAGATACTCACCCACAGATACGGTATACTGAAGATACTCACCCAGAGATACGGTATACTGAAGATAGTCACCCACAGATACGGTATACTGAAGATACTCACCCAGAGATACGGTATACTGAAGATAGTCTCCCACAGATACGGTATACTGAAGATACTCACCCACAGATACGGAATACTGAAGATAGTCCCCCACAGATACGGTATACTGAAGATAGTCTCCCACAGATACGGTATACTGAAGATACTCACCCACAGATACGGTATACTGAAGATAGTCACCCACAGATACGGTATATTGAAGATAGTCTTCCACAGATACGGTATACTGAAGATAGTCTCCCACAGATACGGTATACTGAAGATACTCACCCACAGATACGGTATACTGAAGATAGTCTCCCACAGATACGGTATACTGAAGATACTCACCCACAGATACGGTATACTGAAGATAGTCTCCCACAGATACGGTATACTGAAGATAGTCTCCCACAGATACGGTATACTGAAGATAGTCTCCCACAGATATGGTATACTGAAGATACTCACCCACAGATACGGAATACTGAAGATAGTCCCCCACAGATACGGTATACTGAAGATAGTCTCCCACAGATACGGTATACTGAAGATACTCACCCACAGATACGGTATACTGAAGATAGTCACCCACAGATACGGTATATTGAAGATAGTCTTCCACAGATACGGTATACTGAAGATAGTCTCCCACAGATACGGTATACTGAAGATACTCACCCACAGATACGGTATACTGAAGATAGTCTCCCACAGATACGGTATACTGAAGATAGTCTCCCACAGATACGGTATACTGAAGATAGTCTCCCACAGATACGGTATACTGAAGATAGTCTCCCACAGATATGGTATACTGAAGATACTCACCCAGAGATACGGTATACTGAAGATAGTCTCCCACAGATACGGTATACTGAAGATACTCACCCACAGATACGGAATACTGAAGATAGTCCCCCACAGATACGGTATACTGAAGATAGTCTCCCACAGATACGGTATACTGAAGATACTCACCCACAGATACGGTATACTGAAGATAGTCACCCACAGATACGGTATATTGAAGATAGTCTTCCACAGATACGGTATACTGAAGATAGTCTCCCACAGATACGGTATACTGAAGATACTCACCCACAGATACGGTATACTGAAGATAGTCTCCCACAGATACGGTATACTGAAGATAGTCTCCCACAGATACGGTATACTGAAGATAGTCTCCCACAGATATGGTATACTGAAGATACTCACCCACAGATACGGTATACTGAAGATAGTCTCCCACAGATACGGTATACTGAAGATACTCACCCACAGATACGCAACAGTTGAACAGTTGTAAGATAAAAGATAGACATTATAGGCTCTTGTCCGGGAGTTGATCATAATAGAGCCTGAGACCATTACCAAGTGATACGTGATCGTAGTAATAATAATAATAATAATAATAATAATAATAATAATTACAATAATAATTCATTGTGTCGAGGGACAGGAAGCCAGAGTGTATTCTTACAGTTTAGGCTTATATCGAGGTCCCCCCCCCCCACCCAAAGGTTAAAATACTGACCCCGCCGAGGAGGCCACCCAATAACAAGCTGACTAACTCTAACTTACCGCTAGGTGAACAGATGCATTAGGTGATATGCTCCCAACCATTTCTAACCACGCCTAGGATTCGAACCCGAAATTCTGGATTGTGCGTTGAGAACGAACCCGACTGTACTACCCTTTGTGAGTGAGAGAGAGAGAATAGTGAGGAAAGGTCAGTTGGTGTTGCCCTCACTGGGAGATGAGTGAGGGGGTCGCTGGGTGGAGTGAGGGAGCAGTAAGAACAGTAAATATATAGACGAGTATGTGGAGTCATCAGGACGTGTTAGATGAGTCGGGTAGTAGCGGGTGTGTGGACCTTAGTGGCCCTCCAGACAACAGCCTTCATCCTCAAATGCACAAATCCACGTCTGGGATGATCCCGGACGCAGGTTCGAATCCTCGTCACGGCCCTTGTGGATTTCATCATTTGATGCATCACGCTATTGTGATTTATGTGTAACTTCATCCTCAAGCTGTCACGAGTCCAGCCACACCCTCCTCTAAGACGGGGTTGGCGCAAGAAAGAAAACTCTGGGAATCAAATACAGGTAAATTACAAATATAAAGTGAAGAGGAACGACAGATATAAAGGAGCATGACAATATAGGTATGGTAATTGTCAAGAGAAACCACCAAGCCATCACGACTATATAACACTTGGATGGGGTCAGGATAAGGATTTGGGATGGGATGGAGGGAAGGAATGGTACCCAACCACTTTGACGGTCAGGGGTAGAACGCCGACCTGCATGAAGCGACACCATTGCTCAACATATATAAAAAGATTAGTTAAACAAAAAACTGCAAAGAAAAGAGCAAGAATTAAGTATACACGAGAAATTGCTAACGCGTCAAGAAGAAATTAGATGGTGGAGAGATTTCTTTACAATTCTGACGCTCGAGAGTCTTGAAAGACACGCAAATGTCCCCAAGATTGGTTTGGCTGGCGTGAGAAGAGTGCCAGTGGGTGCCAGAGGCTCCCTGACGGTAGCTCCACTCCAGAAATAAGCCCAGGCATTCACAAGCTGAAGTACTTGATGATTTCAAGATTTGATATGATGGAGAAGATATGATTATGTGTAGCAGAGGGAATGAGTGCACAAACGTTGCCAGAAACAACGTACAGCAACACTGTGGCACCAGAGAATAACGTACAGCAACGCTGTGGCACCAGCGAATAACGTATGCAACACTGTGCACCAAAGAATAACGTACAGCAACACTGTGGCACCAGAGAATAACGTACAGCAACGCTGTGGCACCAGAGAATAACGTACAGCAACGCTGTGGCACCAGAGAATAACGTACAGCAACACTGTGTCACCAGAAACACTGAATCAGGAGATTGAAAACCAGAGACTGATCCCAGACGACTTAGTGAGGGAAGGCACCGGACATGATCCAGGACAGTTATCACTACTTCACTGTTAATTCATATCAGTGAGCCAATTATGTTGCTTTTGCACTGACACCTTAATTAATGTACTAAACATTCCTTAATCCCGGTTCTTAGTCTGTCCCATATCCCTGCTCTTAGTCTGTCCCATATTCCTGCTCTTAGCTAGTCCCATATCCCTGCTCTTAGTCTGTCCCATATTCCTGCTCTTAGCTAGTCCCATATCCCTGCTCTTAGTCTGTCCCATATCCTTGCCTTAGCCAGTCCCATATCCCTGCTCTTAGCCAGTCCCATATCCCTGCTCTTAGCCAGTCCCATATCCCTGCTCTTAGCCAGTCCCATATCTCTCCTCTTAGCCTGTCCCATATCCCTGCTCTTACTCTGTCTCATATCCTTGCTCTTAGCCAGTCCCATATCGCTGCTCTTAGCCAGTCCCATATCCTAGCTCTTAGTCTATCCCATATCCTTGCTCTTAGTCTGTCGTATATCCCTGCTCTTAGTTTGTCCCATATCCTTGCTCTTAGCTACTTTCATATCCTAGCTCTTAGCCAGTCCCATATCCTAACTCTTAGCCTGCCCCATATTCCTGCTCTTAGGCAGTTCCATATCCCTGCTCTTAGCCAGTCCCATATCCCTGCTCTTAGCGAGTCCCATATCTCTGCTCTTAGTCTGTCCCATATCCCTGCTCATAGCCAGTCCCATATCCTAGCTCTTACTCTGTCCCATATCCCTGCTCTTAGCCAGTCCCATATCCCTGTCTTAGCCAGTCCCATATCCCTGCTCTTAGCCAGTCCCATATCCCTGTCTTAGCCAGTCCCATATCCCTGTCTTAGCCAGTCCCATATCCTAGCTCTTACTCTGTCTCATATCCTTGCTCTTAGCCAGTCCCATATCCCTGCTCTTAGCCAGTCCCATATCCTAGCTCTTACTCTGTCTCATATCCTTGCTCTTAGCCAGTCCCATATCCCTGCTCTTAGCCAGTCCCATATCCCTGCTCTTAGCCAGTCCCATATCCCTGCTCTTAATCTGTCCCATATCCCTGCTCTTAGCCAGTCCCATATCCCTGGGTTAGCCAGTCCCATATCCCTGTCTTAGCCAGTCCCATATCCCTGTCTTAGCCAGTCCCATATCCCTGTCTTAGCCAGTCTCATATCCTAGCTCTTAGCCAGTCCCATATCCCTGCTCTTAGCCAGTCCCATATCCCTGTCTTAGCCAGTCTCATATCCTAGCTCTTAGCCAGTCCCATATCCCTGCTCTTAGCCAGTCCCATATCCCTGCTCTTAGCCAGTCCCATATCCCTGCTCCTAGCCAGTCCCATAACCTAGCTCTTACTCTGTCCCATATCATAGCTCTTACTCTGTCTCATATCATTGCTCTTAGCCAGTCCCATATCCCTGCTCTTAGGCAGTCCCATATCCCTGCTCTTAGGCAGTCCCATATCCCTGCTCTTAGCCAGTCCCATATCCTAGCTCTTACTCTGTCCCATATCCTAGCTCTTACTCTGTCTCATATCCTTGCTCTTAGTCAGTCCCATATCCCTGCTCTTAGGCAGTCCCATATCCCTGCTCTTAGCCAGTCCCATATCCCTGCTCTTAGTCAGTCCCATATCCCTGCTCTTAGGCAGTCCCATATCCTAGCTCTTACTCTGTCCCATATCCCTGCTCTTAGTCAGTCCCATATCCCTGCTCTTAGCCAGTCCCATATCCTTGCTCTTAGTCAGTCCCATATCCCTGCTCTTAGGCAGTCCCATATCCTTGCTCTTAGCCAGTCCCATATCCCTGCTCTTAGTCTGTCGTATATCCCTGCTCTTAGCCAGTCCCATATCCCTGCTCTTAGTCAGTCCCATATCCCTGTCTTAGCCAGTCTCATATCCTAGCTCTTAGCCAGTCCCATATCCCTGCTCTTAGCCAGTCCCATATCCCTGCTCTTAGCCAGTCCCATATCCCTGCTCCTAGCCAGTCCCATATCCTAGCTCTTACTCTGTACCATATCATAGCTCTTACTCTGTCTCATATCATTGCTCTTAGCCAGTCCCATATCCCTGCTCTTAGGCAGTCCCATATCCCTGCTCTTAGGCAGTCCCATATCCCTGCTCTTAGCCAGTCCCATATCCTAGCTCTTACTCTGTCCCATATCCTAGCTCTTACTCTGTCTCATATCCTTGCTCTTAGTCAGTCCCATATCCCTGCTCTTAGGCAGTCCCATATCCCTGCTCTTAGCCAGTCCCATATCCCTGCTCTTAGTCAGTCCCATATCCCTGCTCTTAGGCAGTCCCATATCCTAGCTCTTACTCTGTCCCATATCCCTGCTCTTAGTCAGTCCCATATCCCTGCTCTTAGCCAGTCCCATATCCTTGCTCTTAGTCAGTCCCATATCCCTGCTCTTAGGCAGTCCCATATCCTTGCTCTTAGCCAGTCCCATATCCCTGCTCTTAGTCTGTCGTATATCCCTGCTCTTAGCCAGTCCCATATCCCTGCTCTTAGTCAGTCCCATATCCCTGCTCTTAGGCAGTCCCATATCCCTGCTCTTAGCCAGTCCCATATCCCTACTCTTAGCCAGTCCCATATCCCTGCTCTTAGCGAGTCCCATATCCTAGCTCTTAGTCTATCCCATATCCTTGCTCTTAGTCTGTCGTATATCCCTACTCTTAGCCAGTCCCATATCCCTCCTCTTAGGCAGTCCAATATCCCTGCTCTTAGCCAGTCCCATATCCCTACTCTTAGCCAGTCCCATATCCCTGCTCTTAGCGAGTCCCGTATCCTAGCTCTTAGTCTATCCCATATCCTTGCTCTTAGCTAGTCTCATATCCTAGCTCCTAGCCAGTCCCATATCCCTGCTCTTAGCTACTCTCATATCCTAACTCTTAGCCAGTCCCATATCCCTGCTCTTAGCCAGTCCCATATCCCTGCTCTTAGCGAGTCCCATATCCCTGCTCTTAGTCTGTCCCATATCCCTGCTCATAGCCAGTCCCATATCCTAGCTCTTACTCTGTCCCATATCCCTGCTTTTAGCCAGTCCCATATCCTAACTCTTAGCCAGTCCCATATCCCTGCTCTTAGCCAGTCCCATATCCCTGCTCTTAGCGAGTCCCATATCCCTGCTCTTAGTCTGTCCCATATCCCTGCTCTTAGTCTGTCCCATATCCCTGCTCTTACTCTGTCCCATATCCCTGCTCTTAGCCAGTCCCATATCCTAACTCTTAGCCAGTCCCATATCCCTGCTCTTAGCCAGTCCCATATCCCTGCTCTTAGCCAGTCCCATATCCTAGCTCTTACTCTGTCCCATATCCCTGCTCATAGCCTGTCCCATATCCCTGCTCTTAGCCAGTCCCATATCCCTGCTCTTAGCCAGTCCCATATCCTAGCTCTTACTCTGTCCCATATCCCTGCTCTTAGCCAGTCCCATATCCCTGCTCTTAGCCAGTCCCATATCCCTGCTCTTAGCCAGTCCCATATCCCTGCTCTTAGCCAGTCCCATATCCCTGCTCTTAGCCAGTCCCATATCCTAGCTCTTACTCTGTCTCATATCCTTGCTCTTAGCCAGTCCCATATCCCTGCTCTTAGCCAGTCCCATATCCCTGCTCTTAGCCAGTCCCATATCCCTGCTCTTAGCCAGTCCCATATCCCTGCTCTTAGCCAGTCCCATATCATTGCTCTTAGCCAGTCCCATATCCCTGCTCTTAGCCAGTCCCATATCCCTGCTCTTAGTCTGTCCCATATCCTTTCCAAACGCTGCATGGCCATACGGAGCCCGCTACCCTGAAAATAACTCGTCAATTAATGGTGTTAGAGAGCCAAAGGATCCCCACCTGGATTTTGTTAGCGAGAAGCCTATACGAGATTAGGCCGGATAAGGGATGCCTGATGCTGTTAAGCCACGAAGGAGAGAATTTAATTTTTTATGGGTATTTTTACATAAAAATGTTATTTTAATTGGTGTTACTTCACCATCCACATGGACTGGTTGGTAGAGCGACGGTCAAAGGCCAAAAAAGGCCAAAAGTCGTTGTACTAGAAAATGGTTGTGGCTCGACTGACATACTGTCCCGTTTTCTGTTTTTGGTCCTCTGGAAGGTTAGGGATAAGGGCACTTTAGTACGACCGTTTCTTGACGTTTGGGAAACCTTAGGAGGACGGACTGCCTTGAGAGTTATATTATCTTCTTGCAGATTGGGTAAGGCCTGTCAACCTCTGGAGGGTCATTAAGACCGCCACAATTACTCACTGACCAACCATTAAGTATACTTTAGTCAGGAACACTGTTCAGGACTAAAGTATACTCTGTGTATACTGTGAGAAGCGGGATATACACTTGTCAATGTAAACTTGGCTGTTGGTCTTGGTCAAGTGTATAGAGTATTGATGGTCAGAGTCCTGGTAAAGATGGACGTCATTGCCACGCTATTTCCAGCATTTAATTATTTTGATAAATAATGATATTAATATTGTCTCTCCCGCAGAAGTGCTTTAAGTGATCAGAGGAGGAAGTGCAATTAAATGTTTATTGAGAGGATCAAGTGTAATTAAGTGTTTATTGAGCAACACAAAACCGGCCGGGCCACGCACGTTACTGTGTGTTGAATTGTCTTTCTGTTGTTGGGGACAGGAAGCCTGTTAGGTTCATCTAGGTCCTCCCAGGACACAGATAGACCTTCCTTAGCTTCCTTAGGTTGCAATCCACGCAATAGTTGCCTAGCTCCCGGTGAATCTACTTATACTTTCAGGTGAACAGGCTAATCAGGTGAATGGGAACGTGCTAAATGGCTTTGTCCTGCGAGGAAGTCACACCCGGCACCACTCGGTTAAATTTTTTTTAACCCCTTTTTTGTATGTAATGGGTCTATGTACAGGTAATGGGTTCTCAACGCTTGGCGTCGTTCTCAACTCACAATCGGGAATATTATATTTGATTCCCATGCGGGAGAGAAATGGTTACCCTAATGCCTTGGTCTATTGTTATGAACCCCAGGTAGCCTAGTGAAGTGAGTCTACCAGGTGAGTTATTCTGCACACTTGACCACAGGTTAGGTTGGCAGGGGAAGGACGTTTATAAAGCAAACCTCAGTGAATGATTAAATAGAGGCAAGCAGAGGATGGACATTTTATAAAAGTTAGATGGAATGAGATGATGGCATTTTGTGACGTGACGTGACACAGATGGAGGTCGCAACGCGTCACTTGAGTTGCTACAGTCATCATGTATGGACGTACGTCGTTGCCGTCCCGGGAAGAATGAAGATTATAATTCCCTGTTTAGTGGTTGAGTGAAGGCTACGTGTTGTCAGCTGTGAGGAAGCTGCAGTGATGTTGTACGTCATTTCTCAGTTCTAGTGACGATGTTAGAGGCGACATAAAGCCTAGAGGGTGGTTGTGTCCTGTGTGGACTCTAGTGTGAGATATTTCTTCGAGTGGAAGGTAAGCAGGTGTTTCTGAGTGAAGCCTGACAAGCGACTTCGTGTGTTCAAGTCAGGACTGAAAGAAGCTTTGAGAGATAAATCCTAAAGGATTTTGTTGGACGACCAAGAGAAGCGCCATGCTGGAGCGTAAGAGGGCAAGCGTCGTCGGATCCTAAAATTCTGCGGTTTGTGTGGGAGAAGTTAGTGGGAGAGTTTCGTGTCTGACGAAGATTATATGGTGAATCTCCAAGTGTAGAGTGGGAATCTTCAAGTATGGAGATGAACTTCAAGTGTGGAGTTGGGCTTCAGTGGTGGAGTAGAACTCTATTGGCAGAGTGGAATTTCGAGTGTAGGGGAGCTACACGATTCTATTGTGAGCCCGCAGAAGAATTTCACCGGCATTTGAGAGGGACTTCAGGTGCAGCAGATATTGGAAGGCCTGCAGGAGTACTTCTCTGATTTTGAGGACCCAGACAGATGTTCTTAGTGGTGGGCCTCAGGACGTAGAACAGAGAATCGTATGGACACGTCTTCACAAGACTCAACACGTCCACACAAGACTCAACACGTCCACTCAAGACTCAACACGTCCACTCAAGACTCAACACGTCCACACAAAACTCAACACGTCCACACAAGACTCAACACGTCCACACAAGACTCGACCCGTCCTCACAAGACTCGACACGTCCTCACACGACTCAACACGTCCACACAAGACTTAACACGTCCACACAAGAGTCGACACGTCCTCACAAGACTCAACATATCCTCACACGACTCAACACGTCCACACAAGACTCAACACGTCCTCACACGACTCAACACGTCCTCACAAGACTCAACACGTCCACACAAGACTCAACACGTCCTCACAAGACTCAACACGTCCTCACAAGACTCAACATGTCCTCACAAGACTCAACACGTCTTCACACCACTCAACACGTCTTCACACGACTCAACACGTCTTCACAAGACTCAACATGTCCTCACAAGACTCAACACGTCTTCACACGCCTCAACACGTCTTCACACATGACTCAACACGTCTTCACACTCGACTCAACACGTCATCTCACACGACTCGACACGTCCACACACGACTCGACTCAGGCAAAGAGATTGAAAAGTCTTGGGCATGGGGAGTGGACCGGTCTTTGAGCGGGACGTGAACCCAGCGACAAGTGACGTAAAAGGGGACTTCGATTTGGATTCAAAATATAACTTATTTAAGAATATTCTAAGCAAAGCACAGGAACGTAGTATACCATATAAATTGAATCGATCGAATACTAATGACCCAAAATGGATAACAAAGGATTTGAAGAACCTTATTGGTAAAAAGAGAGCGTGGTACAAAAGGATTAAGAATGGGGAAGTCAGCTTAGAACAAGAATTCGTACAACTGGTTAGAAATGTTAAAAAATAGATTAGGAAAGAAAAAAGAATCTATGAAGTTCGCATAGCAGAGCAAGCAAAGTCAAATCCTAAAGGGTTTTTTCAGTTATATCGAACTAAGACTAGGGAAAGGATAGGTCCATTAAAAACTGAGACAGGTCAAATAACGGATAATGACAAGGAGATGAGTAGTATTTTTAATAAATATTTTATATCTGTATTTACTAAAGAGGAACTTAACAATATGCCTTCAGCCGAACAAGTCTATGTGGGTGGGAACGAGGA
Source organism: Procambarus clarkii (assembly GCF_040958095.1). Classification (NCBI taxonomy): domain Eukaryota; kingdom Metazoa; phylum Arthropoda; class Malacostraca; order Decapoda; family Cambaridae; genus Procambarus; species Procambarus clarkii. The sequence goes on from NW_027189190.1 coordinate 80,246, forward strand.
CAGGTTGACGAGTTTATCAGTTACTAGAGAGGATGTTATTAAACAAATAGTAAAAATGAACCCAAACAAATCCCTAGGGCGGATGAAGTGTTTGCCAGGGTGCTTAAAGAATGCAAAGAGGAGCTTTTCGAGCCACTATCTACCATAAACAAATCCACAAGAGCCGTGACGAGGATTCGAACCTGCGTCCGAGAGCATCCCAGACGCTGCCTTAATAGAATGATCTACGACATAGTCAAAAGGAGTTGAAACCGAAGTTCTACTGAACTTACTGGATCCTGCCGCCCCTCCGAGGCACAAACCAGGATTTTACACAACTCCCCCCCATGTCGTAGCTCAGTCGATTAAGGCAGCGTTTGGGATGCTCTCGGACGCAGGTTCGAATCCACGTCACGGCCCTTGTGGATTTGTTCATTTGATGCATCACGCAATTGTGATTTCTATGTGCACTGTCTACCATATATAATAAATCAATAGAGTTAGGCAGAGTGCCAGAGTTATGGAAGGTAGCTAAGGTGATACAAATTTTTAAGAAAGGAGATAGATCACTTGCGTCAAACTATCGGCCAACTAGCCTAACGTATATCGTGGGAAAGTTACTTGAATCGATAATTGCAAATACAATTCGTCTTCATCTTGAAAAACATAAATTAATAAATGAGTCGCAACATGGTTTTACAAATGGCTGTTCATGTTTAACAAATTTGCTATATTTTTATTCCAGCATAGTTGAGGCAGTTGATAGTGGTAAGGATTGTGATGTTGTGTACCTTGACTTTACAAAGCTTTTGATACAGTGACACATGAAAGATTGATTAAAAAGATAGAGGCTCATGGTATTGGGGGTGCTATATTAAGATGGATTAGGGCATGGCAATACCAAAGGAAACAGAAATTTAGTATAAAAGGGGTTAAGTCAGAGAGGGATAATGTTGTTAGTGGAGTGCCTCAAGCCTCTGTCCTGGGACCTCTGTTGTTTATAATATATATAAATAATTTAGATTCAGGTTTGAATAGCAACATTTGCTAGTTTTGCCGATGATACAAAAATCCACTCCCCATGCCCAAGACTTTCCAAACTGTGTCGAGTCGTGTGTGGAAGTGATGAGTCTTGTGTGGACGTGTTGAGTCGTGTGTGGACGTGTCGAGTCGAGTGAGGACGTGTTGAGTCGTGTGTGGACGTGTTGAGTCGTGTGTGGACGTGTTTAGTCGTGTGTGGACGTGTTGAGTCGTGTGTGGACGTGTCGAGTCGTGTGAGGACGTGTTGATTCGTGTGTGGACGTGTTGAGTCGTGTGTGGACGTGGTGAGTCATGTGTGGACGTGTTGAGTCGTGTGTGGACGTAGTGAGTCGTGTGTGGACGTGTTGAGTCGTGTGAGATGGCGTGTTGAGTCGAGTGTGAAGACGTGTCGAGTCGTGTGAAGACATGTTGAGTCTTGTGAAGACGTGTTGGGTCGTGTGAGAACGTGTTGAGTCTTGTGAGAACGTGTTGAGGACGTGTTGAGTCGTGTGAGGACGTGCTGAGTCGTGTGAGGACGTGTTGAGTCGTGTGAGGACGTGTTGAGTCGTGTGAGGACGTGTTGGGTCGTGTGAGGACGTGTTGAGTCGTGTGAGGACGTGTTGAGTCGTGTGAGGACGTGTTGAGTCTTGTGAAGACGTGTTGAGTCGTGTGAGGACGTGTTGAGTCGTGTGAGGACGTGTTGAGTCTTGTGAAGACGTGTTGAGTCTTGTGAAGACGTGTTGAGTCTTGTGAAGACGTGTTGAGTCTTGTGAAGACGTGTTGAGTCGTGTGAAGACGTGTTGAGTCTTGTGAAGACGTGTTGAGTCGTGTGAAGACGTGTTGAGTCTTGTGAAGACGTGTTGAGTCGTGTGAAGACGTGTTGAGTCTTGTGAAGACGTGTTGAGTCTTGTGAAGACGTGTTGAGTCTTGTGAAGACGTGTTGAATCGTGTGAAGACGTGTTGAGCCGTGTGAGGACGTGTCAAGTCTTGTGAGAACGTGTTGAGTCGTGTGAGGACGTGTTGAGTCGTGTGAGGACGTGTTGAGTCTTGTGTGGACGTGTTGAGTCGTGTGTGGACGTATTGAGTCGTGTGTGGACGTGTTGAGCCGTGTGAGGACGTGTCAAGTCTTGTGTGGACGTGTTGAGTCTTGTGTGGACGTGTTGAGTCGTGTGAGGACGTGTCGAGTCTTGTGTGGACGTGTTGAGTCTTGTGTGGACGTGTTGAGTCGTGTGAGGACGTGTCGAGTCTTGTGTTGACTTGTTGAGTCTTGTGAAGACGTGTTGAGTCTTGTGAAAACGTGTTAAGTCGTGTGAGGACGTGTCGAGTCTTATGAGGACGTGTTGAGTTTTGTGAGGACGTGTTGGGTCGTGTGAGGACGTGTTGAGTCGTGTGAGGACGTGTCAAGTCGTTGACAGATATACTCACACAAGAAGCGTCAATCTCATTTATCCAGGACATTTTGGTTTGAACAAATTAGGCGTTCGAAAATTCGAACATATGATGTTCTGTGTTGTAAGAAGTGCCCTAAATACATTATCTTTACGATCCTCCTTGTCCACTATATATAAATTTAATATAATGACCTGCTGCTGACACTGATGAAGGAATATTACAGTGAAGTTCCATTTTTACTGTTCTTGTTCCATTGAAACATCCTTTCCCTGGTCCATAGGTATATTTATTGAAACTAACATTATCCACTTTCCCATATTGTTCCAGTATGTGAATAATAGTTCTATTCAACATTTCAAATGGCGCATCTCTCACAGAAACGTATGTAATCGTTTTGCTCAAATTAATCACTGAGTACTGATCCTTTCCCATTAGGTAAACTTATAGAGTCATCATCATACTTCTTTAGAAACTCTGAAAACGTCACATTGTTTACAAATTTCTCCACCACTCTGTTCCCTGGCAGTGGTTGGTAACCAAATATTTCGTCCATCTTTATCTGTAACACATCGATGATCGTCGTTCAGACAAGGTCATAATCAGTGTTACAACTGAACTTGAGTCCTACTGACTCCTTCCGCTTGAGTGGAGGTGTGTAGGAGCCCATGACGGCACATATACCACCCCCAGCGTGACGCTATCCGCCCATCCGTCAACACGCCGGCCTACAGCGACGACCAACACGTCCACCCACCAGACGCCAGTAGCAGAGAGAAACAGAAGCACGTCTGCTCGCCAATTGACAAGAAAAGTGCTATGGAGATTGACAAAGCTATTTTTAGATATGTATGGTATGGTAGATACCAACCAATTAAACGAACTACTCTATGTCAAGGTAAGAAAAAGAGTGGAATAGGAATACTGAATGTGTACCATAAGTCATTGTCAATCTTATGTGTTACCTTTAGAAAGGAGATAATGCAGAGGAATAGTGTAAATGCACTAGGACATTACTATTGTAAATTACGTGTTAGCTACTTGATACATATGCCAGAGTATACTGACCTTGATACATATGCCAGAGTATACTGACCTTGATACATTTGCCAGAGTATACTGACCTTGATACATATGCCAGAGTATACTGACCTTGATACATATGCCAGAGTATACTGACCTTGATGCATATGCCAGAGTATACTGACCTTGCCTTTATTTCACCGCACTTTTATTCATGTGCAATTGATGTTCTCAGGCGGATTTGTAATATTGAAGGATTTTTAATGATGAACAGTAAACAAGTGTATGATGTTATACTACCAAATATAGTTCCTAGAGTAGAGGAGGCATATCCACTCTTTAGCTGGCAAGTAATATGGGCAAACCTTCATGTTAAATTTATTGTCCCAAAACAGCGTGAGCTATTGTATCGCTATATTCATGAGACCCTCCCTACTAATGATAGGTTGTTGATGTTGGGCATTAAGGACAACAACAGGTGTGACCAATGTACTGAAATTGAGAATAATATGCATATATTTTATTTCCATAAGCAGAAAGTTGTTCTTGTAAACTGGATTAGAGACACTCTTAAAGCTTTATGTGGACCAAGTATTAGAGTGGAGTTAATGAGGTTTTTAATTTTTCATATTTACATAAAATGAAAGAAAATTAAGAATACAATAATTATGTTAGTTTCTGATTACGTTTTTTGTGTGTGGATAGGCAGGCAGGAGGGTTACTGTGTGTGGATAGGCAGGCAGAAGGGTTACTGTGTGTGGATAGACAGGCAGGAGGGTTACTGTGTGTGGATAGGCAGGCAGGAGGGTTACTGTGTGTGGATAGGCAGGCAGGAGGGTTACTGTGTGTGGATAGACAGGCAGGAGGGTTACTGTGTGTGGATAGACAGGCAGGAGGGTTACTGTGTGTGGATAGACAGGCAGGAGGGTTACTGTGTGTGGATAGACAGGCAGGAGGGTTACTGTGTGTGGATAGGCAGGCAGGAGGGTTACTGTGTGTGGATAGGCAGGCAGGAGGGTTACTGTGTGTGGATAGACAGGCAGGAGGGTTACTGTGTGTGGATAGGCAGGCAGGAGGGTTACTGTGTGTGGATAGGCAGGCAGGAGGGTTACTGTGTGTGGATAGACAGGCAGGAGGGTTACTGTGTGTGGATAGACAGGCAGGAGGGTTACTGTGTGTGGATAGACAGGCAGGAGGGTTACTGTGTGTGGATAGACAGGCAGGAGGGTTACTGTGTGTGGATAGACAGGCAGAGGGGTTACTGTGTGTGGATAGACAGGCAGGAGGGTTACTGTGTGTGGATAGACAGGCAGGAGGGTTACTGTGTGTGGATAGACAGGCAGGAGGGTTACTGTGTGTGGAGAGACAGGCAGGAGGGTTACTGTGTGTGGATAGACAGGCAGGAGGGTTACTGTGTGTGGATAGACAGGCAGGAGGGTTACTGTGTGTGGATAGACAGGCAGGAGGGTTACTGTGTGTGGATAGACAGGCAGGAGGGTTACTGTGTGTGGAGAGACAGGCAGGAGGGTTACTGTGTGTGGATAGACAGGCAGGAGGGTTACTGTGTGTGGAGAGACAGGCAGGAGGGTTACTGTGTGTGGATAAAGAGGCAGGAGGGTTGCTGTGTGTGGATAGACAGGCAGGAGGGTTACAGTGTGTGGATAGACAGGCAGGAGGGTTACAGTGTGTGAATAGATAGGCAGGAGGGTTGCTGTGTGTGGATAGACAGGCAGGAGGGTTACTGTGTGTGGATAGACAGGCAGGAGGGTTACTGTGTGTGGATAGACAGGCAGGAGGGTTACTGTGCGTGGATAGACAGGCAGGAGGGTTACTGTGTGTGGATAGACAGGCAGGAGGGTTACTGTGCGTGGATAGACAGGCAGGAGGGTTACTGTGTGTGGATAGACAGGCACGAGGGTTACTGTGTGTGGATAGACAGGCACGAGGGTTACTGTGTGCAAAATATTGAAGTTCTTGCGAGGCAGGATCATGTATAACTTTTGGAGTTTTCGGCTCATGCTCGGTGATGATATGGAAAATTTGTTTACTGAGAATTATATAATATATATATATATATATATATATATATATATATATATATATATATATATATATATATATATATATATATATATATATATATATATGTCGTACCTAGTGGCCAGAACGCACTTCTCTGCCTACTATGCAAGTCCCGATTTGCCTAATAAGCCAAGTTTTCATGAATTAATTGTTTTTCGACTACCTAACCTACCTAACCTAACCTAACCTACCTTTTTCGGCTACCTAACCTAACCTAACCTATAAAGATAGGTTAGGTTAGGTTAGGTAGGGTTGGGTAGGTTCGGTCATATATCTACGTTAATTTTAACTCCAATAAAACAAAATTGACCTCATACATAATGAAATGGGTAGCTTTATCATTTCATCAGAAAAACATTAGAGAAAATATATTATTTCAGGAAAACTTGGCTTATTAGGCAAATCGGGCCTTGCATAGTAGGCCGAGAAGTGCGTTCTGGCTACTAGGTACGACATATATATATATATATATATATATATATATATATATATATATATATATATATATATATATATATATATATATGTCGTACTACTAGGTACGACATATATATATATATATATATATATATATATATATATATATATATATATATATATATATGTCGTACCTAGTAGCCAGAACTCACTTCTCAGCCTACTATTCAAGGCCCGATTTGCCTAATAAGCCAAGTTTTCCTGAATTAATATATTTACTATAATTTTTTTCTTATGAAATGATAAAGCAACCCTTTTCTCTATGTATGAGGTCAATTTTTTTTTATTGGAGTTAAAATTAACGTAGATATATGACCGAACCTAACCAACCCTACCTAACCTAACCTAACCTATATTTATAGGTAAGGTTAGGTTAGGTAGCCAAAAAAAGCTAGGTTAGGTTAGGTTAGGTAGGTTAGGTAGACGAAAAAACATTAATTCATGAAAACTTGGCTTATTAGGCAAATCGGGCCTTGAATAGTAGGCTGAGAAGTGCGTTCTGGCTATTAGGTACGACATATATATATATATATATATATATATATATATATATGTTTCATTGAATATGACCGCATATTCTGTATTTATTATTTTCTGGTTTAGGGCTTCTATCCCTCTAACTATTTTCTTAGCATCAGGGCTTAATTGAAATAGGAGTTCTCCAAAACTCATTTTCGTACTTTTAAGGTGAAGAAAAGAAGTGATTTACTATAGAGTGTATTACACTTATTTGTATAATTTGCACGACGTTTCGAACCTCCATGGTTCATTCTCAAGTGAACAGATCTTACAATACTAGTTGATTTTATACCCGCATTAGGTCAGGTGATAATACAATGAAGGTGAAAACATGGGGGGATACATAAGGGATAAACATAGGGGCTGCAGAAGGCTTATTGGCCCATACGAGGCATCTCCTATCTAAACACAAAGATTAATCCAGTGTAATTGGCCTGTTATGTTGGACATTGTCTTCTGTGTTGGCATCGATATGTTCTTGTCTTGTCCTTACTCTCATGGTGGGTAGAGTAAATAGTTCCGTGATTTGGGTGTTCATGGTAGGTCGCTCTATTCTTATGTGAATTGCCTCAAGAATTTGTAATCTTCTTGAATCTTGGGTTTTGTCTATTATGCAAGTATTCTTGTTCAACATTTCTCTTGTTAGAGTAATGTCATGGGCTTGTCTCATGTGATTCCTAGGGGCACCAGATTGAAGATGGCATGTCAAACGCCTCGTCAGCTTGGTCGACGTCATACCTATGTACTTACATTGAAGGTTACATCCTTCGTGGGGGCAAGTGTACATGTATACAACGCTTGACTGCTGTAGAGGGTTCTCCGTCGGCTTCGGGCTGTTTTTGATAAGGAGTTCGGAAGTCTTCTTGGTTTTGTAGAATATTATCAGGTTTATGTTTTGGTTAGGAGTAGTGCTTTTTACTCCTTTACGGATTATTTCTTTCATTATTCTTTCCTCTTTTATATGTTCACTGTGCATGGTTGATTTGTAATATAATTTTATTGGGGGTGTTGTGGTTTCTGTTCTAGGTTCTGAATTATACCAACGGTCCAAGTGTCTTCTTATAGCAGCGTTTATTTCCGCGTTGCTATATCCGTTGTTCACCAATACCTGAGTTACTCTTTCAAACTCTCTACTCACGTTGCTCCATTCAGAGCAGTGGGTAAGCGCTCGACGAATATAAGCATTGAGAACACTGGCTTTGTATCTTTAGGGGCACTCACTTCTACCGTTCAGGCATAATCCTATGTTGGTGGGCTTGGTATATACGTTGGTGCTTAAAGAGGTTCCTGTTTTTGTTATTAGTACATCCAAGAATGGCAGACTGTTATTTTCACTATTTTCATGTGTAAATCGGAGTACTGACTCTCTCTCTAGGTGTCTTTTTAGGTCAATTAGTTCATCTGAGTCTTTTACTATTACGAATATGTCATCTACATAACGGCAGTATACAGTTGGTTTTTGTCTGCTACTGAAGACCCTATCTTCGATGGTTCCCATATAAAAATTAGCAAATAAAACTCCTATGGGGGAGTCCATTGCTACTCCGTCTATTTGTAAATACATGTCTCCTTGTGGACTGATGAAAGGGGCTTCCTTTGTACATGCTTCGAGAAGACTTTTCAAGTGTGGCTCAGGTATGTCTAATTTGGGGGTGCTCTCGTCTCTGTATACTCTGTCCAGTATCATTCCTATGGTTGTGTCGACTGGGACGTTGGTAAAAAGGGATTCAACGTCCAGGGAAGCGATGATTCCATCGGGCTGGGTAGATTTGATCAATTCTAGGAAATCTGCTGATGATTGTAGACTAAACTTACTTGGAGTGTATGGAGTTAGGAGTTCATTGAGTTTCTTTGCCAGGTGATAAGTTGGGGTTGGTATTTGGCTAATTATAGGGCGTAGTGGGTTACCTGGTTTATGCGTCTTAACATTGCCGTAGGCATATCCTAAGCCATAGTCGCCTTGAAGTTTATTGAAATGCACACTACCTTTCTTTGCGTTGATTGCTGTAATTGTTTTGTTTACTTTCCGCTTAAGGTCTTCTACGGGGTTCCTCGTGATTCGTTGAAATTTGGAGTCGTCACTTAGGATGTCGCAAATTTTGTTCATGTATTCATGGGTAGGAATCAATACATATGCTGCTGTTTTGTCGGCTTTTCTTATTGTTACGTCTTTCAGATTTTTTAGTTGTTTCGCTGCTTCTTTGAGTCGTGGGGTTAAGATTGTAAATGAATATGTTCCTCGTTTTTTCCCTGCTGATAATATTCCTGATAATATTCTACAAAACCAAGAAGACTTCCGAACTCCTTATCAAAAACAGCCTGAAGCCGACGGAGAACCCTCTACAGCAGTCAAGCGTTGTATACATGTACACTTGCCCCCACGAAGGATGTAACCTTCAATGTAAGTACATAGGTATGACGTCGACCAAGCTGACGAGGCGTTTGACATGCCATCTTCAATCTGGTGCCCCTAGGAATCACATGAGACAAGCCCATGACATTACTCTAACAAGAGAAATGTTGAACAAGAATACTTGCATAATAGACAAAACCCAAGATTCAAGAAGATTACAAATTCTTGAGGCAATTCACATAAGAATAGAGCGACCTACCATGAACACCCAAATCACGGAACTATTTACTCTACCCACCATGAGAGTAAGGACAAGACAAGAACATATCGATGCCAACACAGAAGACAATGTCCAACATAACAGGCCAATTACACTGGATTAATCTTTGTGTTTAGATAGGAGATGCCTCGTATGGGCCAATAAGCCTTCTGCAGCCCCTATGTTTATCCCTTATGTATCCCCCCATGTTTTCACCTTCATTGTATTATCACCTGACCTAATGCGGGTATAAAATCAACTAGTATTGTAAGATCTGTTCACTTGAGAATGAACCATGGAGGTTCGAAACGTCGTGCAAATTATACAAATAAGTGTAATACACTCTATAGTAAATCACTTCTTTTCTTCACCTTAAAAGTACGAAAATGAGTTTTGGAGAAATCCTATTTCAATTAAGCCCTGATGCTAAGAAAATAGTTAGAGGGATAGAAGCCCTAAACCAGAAAATAATAAATACAGAATATGCGGTCATATTCAATGAAACATGTTTGAAAGAAAACCTGCTGCCAGTATACACCAATATATATATATATATATATATATATATATATATATATATATATATATATATATATATATATATATATATATATATATATATATATATGTCGTACCTAATAGCCAGAACGCACTTGTCAGCCTACTATGCAAGGCCCGATTTGCCTAATAAGCCAAGTTTTCTTGAATTAATAAATTTTCTCTATTTTTTTTCGTATGAAATGATAAAGCTACCGATTTCATTATGTATGAGGTCAATTTTTTTTGTTGGAGTTAAAATTAACGTAGATATATGACTAAACCTAACCATCCCTACCTAACCTAACCTAACCTATCTTTATAGGTTAGGTTCGGTTAGGTAGCCGAAAAAGCTAGGTTAGGTTAGGTTAGGTAGGTTAGGTAAACGTAAAAACATTAATTCATAAAAACTTGGCTTATTAGGCAAATCGGGCCTTGCATAGTAGGCTCAGACGTGCGTTCTGGCTACTAGGTACGACATATATATATATATATATATATATATATATATATATATATATATATATATATATATATATATATATATATATATATATATATATATATATATATATATATATATATATATATATATATATATATATATATATATATATGTCGTACCTAGTAGCCAGAACGCACTTCTCAGCCTACTATGCAAGGCCCGATTTGCCTAATAAGCCAAGTTTTCATGAATTAATTGTTTTTCGACTACCTAACCTAGCTTTTTCGGCTACCTAACCTAACCTAACCCATAAAGATAGGTTAGGTTAGGTTAGGTAGGGTTGGTTAGGTTCGGTCATATATCTACGTTAATTTTAACTCCAATAAAAAAAAATTGACCTCATACATAATTAAATGGGTAGCTTTATCATTTCATAAGAAAAAAAAAAGAGAAAATATATTAATTCAGGAAAACTTGGCTTATTAGGCAAATCGGGCCCTGAATTGTAGGCTGAGAAGTGCGTTCTGGCTACTACCTTGAGGCTACCTTGAGGTGCTTCCGGGGCTTAGTGTCCCCGCGGCCCGGTCGTCGACCAGGCCTCCTGGTTGCTGGACTGATCAACCAGGCTGTTAGACGCGGCTGCTCGCAGCCTGACGTATGAGTCACAGCCTGGTTGATCAGGTATCCTTTGGAGGTGCTTATCCAGTTCTCTCTTGAACACTGTGAGGGGTTTGCCAGTTATGCCCCTTATGTGTAGTGGAAGCGTGTTGAACAGTCTCGGGCCTCTGATGTTGATAGAGTTCTCTCTCAGAGTACCTGTTGCACCTCTGCTTTTCAACAATACTAGGTACGACATATATATATATATATATATATATATATATATATATATATATATATATATATATATATATATATATATATATATATATATATATATATATATATATATATATATATATATATATATATATATATTTTTTTTTTTTTTTTTTTTTCACATAGGAAGGGAGTACCACCTCTAGCTGGAAGAAGGGGGACCCATAGCCTCAGAGGAAACCACGCATAACGCATTAGAGGGAATGTTTAGATCCCCTCCAATACAGTTTCTGTGTGCTTTTCTCCTACCACCCCCTTCCTTGAATATTTTTTGTGCTTTATTATGCATTTGATGGTTACAAGATATACATGGGTTGATACAAAAATAATAATGCAAAAAGGTGCTTAAAGGTTATGGATCTCTTGAAGAACACAACAATGGGAAACATTGATGAATGTCACAGACGGGTTCGATCATTGCTGCAAGTCAAACACTTCTTCGAATTCCTCTGAAGTTGGACTAGTGCCCAAGACGCAACAGGCATTTCCCCTCTGAATCGCAACACTGAGGCGCTGGAACAAGAAACTTTTTGCTCTCTGGTCTTTTGTAGCGCTGATCAATTTGTCCCCCAATTCCTTCAGGAACTTCAATGCACATTTTCCCCACGAACCGAGGGTCCCCGAGCCGATCGGAACAAAGCTGTAGCAGTGTGCTAGACCTCTGTATTTAATAATTTTCTGCGATTCCCTGAAAGAAGCAGCACCACCGCTTTCACGTGTGCTGTAGTGGAGGTAGGTACTGGCCAGTGTGGCAGCGCACGTGTAGTCCCATACCACTTGCTTACCATCCTTCCAAGGTAGCAAGGTGACCCCATCAGGGCGCTTCTGAGGGTCGTTAGGTCTGGATAAGTGTGGTTCTCTTTGTGCCGGGCAGCGGGCTGTGGCGAGGCTCCTCTTGATGATGTCGTTGACTTCTTCATGTCTTGCAATTTTACCCTGTGATTTACGACATACCAGACCATGACGACCATATTGGTCTGCCATCGCAGTTCCGCAGATGCACCTATGTTCGGTGAGGATGGGGGCGGCAAGGCGAAGAGCAACTCCAATGCGGAGAGCGTCATGACTGAGGCGAGTTCCCAGGGCTGCATTGGGCACAGCAAATAAAAAATCCCCGGCGTGGGGTGCTGTTACCGCTAGGAGGCGGGCTTTGTTTTCAGCATCAGCGTTGTCAATCATTGCTGTGACAGTCTTTTCCATTATGGGGCTATCCCAGTGGGCCTGCTTGTGGTCTTTTGGGACTTGTGGTCGGGGTTGAGGGTGTGCAATGGTGTCCCATTGTCTGGCTGCTTCGATGAACGTTTGATCATGAGTTCCCGCTGTCTCTCTCATACGCTCTGGTAGGATCTGCCCTACCAATTCGTTGGCTGCTGTACATGAGGATAAGAATGCTGGAAGTGCTACCTCAGTTGCCTTTCGTATGCCTATCCCTCCAAATCTCACTGGTAGTGTTGCTTGGTCCCACTGACTGTCATCTAAATCTAGGTTGAGCGCCTTCCTGAATATTGACCTGAGGAGCTCATCATATTGATTTAGAAGTGGGTTGCCAAAAGTTGGTGCACACCTTAAGAAGTATGTTAGCCTGGGCAGGGTAAGGCACTTTGTGAGAAGGTAGAGGGCATCGTGGGAGTCCAAGTCCCCAATTCTCTCTTCCATCCTCTTCCATCTATATATATATATATATATATATTATATATATATATATATATATATATATATATATATATATATATATATATATATATATATATATATATATATATATATATAAGTTTGTGAGGGTACCACCTCTGGTGCCAATGTGGGGACCCATAGCCTCGGAGAAGAAAATAAAAAGTATTCAGAGGAGACCTTGTGGTTTCTCACTGAACACTAATATTATCTTCTCCTACCACCCCCATTCTTTTGTATGTACACATATATATTTACTTTATTTGAACTTTGTTTCAAAAGGACTTTGTTATATATATATATATATATATATATATATATATATATATATATATATATATATATATATATATATATATATATATATAAATTTAATAATTCCCCTGTAAATTAATGTAATTATAATCTCCAATATTGTAAATTATTTAAAGAAAAATAAATATAACTTTAAGGGGTTTAATGTTCATGTTCTGTAAAAATGAAACACCTGTTTACAGAGAATAATACTATATATGTAATGTAGTATTGCCTTGTAAAATTTATGTATATATGATTTATATTGTGTTTTATTAAACAAAGATAAAAAAAAGTAAAAAAAAAAAAATCTGGGAAATTCGAGAACTGAGAAATTCAGTCTTATTTGAGTGAGGAGCTGTTCGTATTTACAGCCACACATAACAGAGAATCATACACAACACACCCTAAATTGTAGACTGTTGTAGACTAAATTGCAAACTAAACTGTAGACTGAATCACACACACACACACACACACACACACACACACACACACACACACACACACACACACACACACACACACACACACACACACACACACACACACACATACACACACACACACACACACACCAGGAAGCAGCCCGTGACAGCTGACTAACTCCCAGGTACCTATTTTACTGCTAGGTAACAGGGGCTAGGGTGAAAGAAACTCTACCCATCGTTTTTCGTCGGCGCCCGGGATCGAACCCGAAACCACAGGATCACGTGTACAGCGTGCTGTCCGCTCGGCCGGCCGGCTCCCTCCCTGTGTGTGTGTGTGTACTCATCTAGTTGTGCTTGCGGAGGTTGAGCTCTGGCTCTTTGTTCCCGCCTCTCAACTGTCAATCAACTGGTGAACAGGTTCCAGAGCCTACTGGGCTCTATCATATCTACACTTGAAACTGTGTATGGAGTCAGCCTCCACCACATCACTGCCTAATGCATTCCACTTGTTAACTACTCTGACACTGAAAAAGTTCTTTCTAACGATCCTGTGGCTCATGTGGGTATTCAGTTTCCACCTGTGTCCCCTTGTTCGCGTACCACCAGTGTTGAATAGTTTATCCTTGTTTACCCAGTCGATTCCCCTGAGGATTTTGTAGGATGTGATCATGTCTTCCCTTACTCAATCTTCCAGTGTCGTAAGATGCATTTCCCGCAGCCTTTCTTCGTACCTCATGCCTCTTAGTTCTGGGACTAGTCTAGTGGCAAACCTTTGAACTTTTTCCAGCTTCGGCTTGTGCTTGACATGGTACGGGCTCCATGCTGGGGCCGCATACTCCAGGATTGGTCCTACATATGTGGTGTACAAGATTCTGAATGATTCCTTACACAGGTTCCTGAACGCTGTTCTGATGTTAGCCAGCCTCGCATATGCCGCAGACGTTATTCTTTTTATGTGGGCTTAAGGAGACAGGTTTGGTGTGATATCAACTCCTAGATCTTTTTCTCTCTGTCCGTTTCATTAAGTACTTCGTCTTCTACTCTGTATCTTGTGTTTGGCCTCCTGTTTCCACTGCCTAGTTTCATTACTTTGCATTTGCTTGGGTTGACCTTCAACAGCCATTTGTTGGACCATTCACTCAGTCTGTCTAGGTCATCTTATAGCCTCCTACTATCATCCTCGGTTTCAATCCTTCTTATAATTTTTGCATCATCAGCAAACATTGAGAGAAACGAGTCTATACCCTCTGGGAGATCATTTACATATATAAGAAACAGTATAGGTCCAAGGACTGACCCCTGCGGGACTCCACTTGTAACGTCTCAACCAATTTGAGACCTTACCCCTCACACTAACTCGTAGTCTCCTGTTGCTTACGTACTCCTATATCAAATGAAGTACCTTCCCTTTCCCTCCAGCCTGCATCTCCAGCTTTTTCACAAACCTCTTGTGTGGCACTGTATCAAAGGCTTTCTGGCAATCCAAAAATATGCAGTCTGCCCACCTTTCTCTTTCCTGATTTTTGTTGCCTGGTCGTAGAATTCAAGTAACCCTGTGAGGCAGGACCTGCCATCCCTGAACCCATGTTGATGCTGTGTTACGAAGTTCTTTCGCTCTTGATGTTCCACTAACTTTCTTCGCACAATCTTCTCCAGCAGCTTGCATGGTATGCAGGTTAGGGACACTGGCCTGTAGTTTAGTGCCTCCTGTCTATCCCCTTTCTTCTATATCGGGACTACGTTGTATGTACTCACCTAGTTGTACTCACCTAGTTGTGTTTGCGGGGGGTTGAGCTCTTGCTCTTTGGTTCCGCCTCTCAACCGTTAAATCAACAGGTGTACAGATTCCTGAGCCTATTGGGCTCTATCATATCTACACTTGAAACTGTGTATGGAGTCAGCTTCCGCCACATCATTTCCTAATGCATTCCATTTGTCAACCACTCTGACACTAAAAAAAGTTCTTTCTAATATCTCTAGAAAATATCAAACACATACACTCACACATGTGAGTGTATGTGTACTCACCTAGTTGTGCTTGCTGGGGTTGAGCTCTGGCTCTTTGGTCCCGCCTCTCAACCGTCAATCAACAGGTGTACAGATTCCTGAGCCTATTGGGCTCTATCATATCTACACTTGAAACTGTATATGGAGTCAGCCTCCACCACATCACTTCCTAATGCATTCCATTTGTCAACCACTCTGACACTAAAAAAGTTCTTTCTAATATCTCTGTGGCTCATTTGGGAGCTCAGTTTCCACCTGTGTCCCCTTGTGCGTGTGCCCCTTGTGTTAAATAGCCTGTCTTTATCTACCCTATCAATTCCCTTGAGAATCTTGAATGTGGTGATCATGTCCCCCTAACTCTTCTGTCTTCCAGCGAAGTGAGGTTTAATACCCGTAGTCTCTCCTCGTAGTTCATACCTCTCAGCTCGGGTAATAGTCTGGTGGCAAATCTTTGAACCTTTTCCAGTTTAGTCTTATCCTTGACTAGATATGGATTCCATGCTGGGGCTGCATACTCCAGGATTGGCCTGACATATGTGGTATACAAAGTTCTGAATGATTCTTTACACAAATTTCTGAATGCCGTTCGTATGTTGGCTAGCCTGGCATATGCCGCTGATGTTATCCTCTTGATATGTGCTGCAGGAGACAGGTCTGGCGTGATATCAACTCCCAAGTCTTTTTCTTTCTCTGACTCCTGAAGAATTTCCTCTCCCAGATGATACCTTGTATTTGGCCTCTTGCTCCCTACACCTATCTTCATTATATTACATTTGGTTGGGTTAAACTCTAGCAACCAATTGTTCGACCATTCCGGAAGTTTGTCTAGGTTTTCTTGAAGCCTCAAACAGTCCTCTTCTGTCTTAATCCTTCTCATAATTTTGGCATCGTCCGCAAACATTGAGAGAAATGAATCTATACCCTCCGGGAGATCATTTACGTATATCAGAAACAAGATGGGACCGAGTACAGAGCCCTGTGGGACTCCACTGGTGACTTCACGCCAATCGGAGGTCTCACCCCTCACCGTAACTCTGCTTCCTATTGCTTAGGTACTCCCTTATCCAGTGGAGCACCATACCAGCTACACCTGCCTGTCTCTTAAGCTTATGTACCAGCCTCTTATGCGGTACTGTGTCAAAGGCTTTCCGACAATCCAAGAAAATGCAGTCCACCCAGCCCTCTCTTTCTTGCTTAATCTGTGTTACCTGGTCATAGAATTCTGTTAAGCCAGTCAGGCAAGATTTACCCTCCCTGAACCCATGTTGTCGATTTGTCACATAGTCCCTTCTCTCCAGATGTGCTACCAGGTTTTTTCTCACGATCTTCTCCGTCACCTTGCATGGTATACAAGTCAAGGATTCTGGCCTGTAGTTCAGTGCCTCTTGCCTGTCGCCCTTTTTGTATACTGGGACCACATTCGCCGTCTTCCATATTTCTGGCAGGTCTCCCGTCTCCAGTGACCTACTATACACTATGGAGAGTGGCAAGCAAAGTTCCTCTGCACACTCTTTCAGTACCCATGGCGAGATCCCGTCTGGACCAACAGCCTTTCTAACATCCAGGGCCAGCAGATGTCTCTTGACCTCCTCTCTCGTAATTTCAAACTCTTCCAAGGCCGCCTGGTTTACTTCCCTTTCTCCTAGCACAGTGACCTCACCTTGTTCTGTTGTGAAGACCTCTTGGAACCTCTTGTTGAGTTCATCACACACCTCTTTGTCATTCTCTGTATACCTGTCCTCGCCTGTTCTAAGTTTCACTACCTGTTCTTTCACTGTTGTTTTCCTTCTGATGTGACTGTGGAGTAGCTTTGGTTCGGTCTTGGCTCTGTTTGCTATATCATTTTCAAAACTTTTCTCTGCTTCTCTTCTCACCCTGACATACTCATTCCTGGTTCTCTGGTATCTCTCTCTGCTTTCTGGTGTTCTCTTATTCCGGAAGTTCCTCCACGCCCTTTTGTTCAGTTTCTTTGCTTCCATACATGCCCTATTATACCATGGATTCTTCTTTTGCTTCTCGAATTTTTCCTTTTGGGCCGGGATGTATCTGCTTACTGCCTCCTGACACTTTTGGGTGACATAGTCCATCATATCTTGTACAGACTTAGCTATGAGGTCTGTGTCCCAAGGTATTTCCCTTAGGAAGCTTCTCATCTCCTCATAATTACCCTTTCGGTATGCCAGCCTTTTGTTTCCTAGTTCTTTTTTTGGGGGGATAATTCCTAGCTCTACCAGGTACTCAAAGTTCAATACACTGTAATCACTCATTCCCAAGGGCGCTTCCATCTTGACTTCCCTTATATGTTGACCAGACCACACACTAGAAATTGAAGGGACGACGACGTTTCGGTCCGTCCTGGACCATTCTCAAGTCGATTGTGAGAATGGTCCAGGACGGACCGAAACGTCGTCGTCCCTTCAATTTCTAGTGTCTGGTCTGGTCAACATACTTCAGCCACGTTATTGTGACTCATCGCCTTCCCTTATATCCCACTCATTTAGGGTAAATATCAGATCAAGCATTGCTGGTTCATCCTCTCCTCTCATTCTTGTTGAATCCTTGATGTGCTGGCTTAGAAAGTTTCTTGTTACCACGTCCAGCAGCTTAGCTCTCCATGTTTCTGGTCCTCTATGCGAGTCTCTGTTCTCCCAATCTATCTTCCCATGGTTGAAGTCTCTCATGATTAGTAGTCCAGATCCATTCCTGCTAGCAATAGAAGCTGCTCTCTCTATTATGTTAATGGTGGCTATATTGTTTCTATCATATTCCTGTCTGGGTCTTCTGTCATTTGGTGGCGGATTATATATGACTACGACTATAATTTTTTGCTCTCCAGTTGTTATTGTTCCTATTATGTAGTCACTGAAACCTTCACATCCCTGAACAACTAACTTCTCAAAATCTCAGCCTTTTCTTACCAGCAGAGCTACACCACCACCACCTCTTCCTTCCCTCTCTTTCCTCATAACATAATAGTCCTGTGGGAACACTGCATTTGTTATTGTATGTGTGTGTGTGTGTGTGTGTGTATTCACCTAATTGTACTCACCTAATTGTGCTTGCGGGGGTTGAGCTTTGGCTCTTTGGTCCCGCCTCTCAACTGTCAATCAACTGGTGTACAGATTCCTGAGCCTACTGGGCTCTATCATATCTACATTTGAAACTGTGTATGGAGTCAGCCTCCACCACATCACTTCCTAGTGCATTCCATTTATTAACTACTCTGACACTGAAAAAAATCTTTCTAACGTCTCTGTGGCTCATCTGGGTACTAAGTTTCCACCTGTGTCCCCTTGTTCGTGTCCCAACCGTGCTGAAGAGTTTGTCTTTGTACACCCAGTCAATTCCCCTGAGAATTTTGTAGGTGGTTATCATGTCTCCCCTTACTCTTCTGTTTTCCAGGGATATGAGGATCAGCTCCTTTAGCCTTTCCTCGTAGCTCAATCCTCTCAGTTCCGGGACGAGCCTGGTGGCATAGCACTGAATCTTCTCTAACTTTGTCTTGTGTTTAACTAGGTATGGACTCCAGGCTGGAGCTGCATACTCCAGGATTGGTCTTACATAAGTGGTAAACAGGGTTCTGAAAGATTCCTTACACAAGTTTCTGAAGGCAGTTCTTATGTTGGCCAGTCTAGCATATGCCGCTGATGATATTCTTTTGATGTGGGCCTCTGGGGACAGGTTCGGTGTGATATCAACCCCCAGATCCTTCTCTCTATTTGACTCTTGCAGGATTTCCCCTCCCAGATGATACCTTGTGTTCAGCCTCCTGCTCCCTTCGCATAATTTCATCACCTTACACTTTCCCGAGTTGAACTTTAGCAGCCATTTTCTAGACCATTCCTCCAGTTTATCCAGGTCATCCTGTAGTCTCTGTCTATCTTCATCCGTCTTGATTCTTCTCATAATTTTTGCATCATCAGCAAACATTGAGAGGAATGAGTCTATACCCTCTGGAAGATCGTTCACATATATTAGAAACAGGATGGGTCCAAGTACTGAGCCCTGTGGGACTCCGCTGGTGACATCTCGCCACTCTGATGTCTCCCCCCTCACCGTTACTCGCGGTTTCCTTTTGCTTAAGTACTCCCTTATCCACTGGAGCACCTTCCCTTTTACTCCTGCCTGTTGCTCAACTTTTTTAACAGCCTTTTATGGGGTACTGTCTCAAAGGCTTTTTGGCAATCCAGGAAAATGCAGTCGGCCCACCCTTCTCTTTCCTGCCTAATTTTTGTTGCCTGGTCATAAAATTCTATTAAACCTGTGAGGCACGATTTACCATCTCTGAACCCATGTTGGTGGTGCATTACAAAGTTATTTCCCTCCTGATGCTCTACGAGCCTTTTCCTCACGATCTTCTCCATCACCTTGCATGGTATACAAGTTAAGGACACTGGCCTGTAATTCAGTGCCTCTTGCCTGTCACCCTTTTTGTATATTAGGACCACGTTAGCTGTCGTCCAACTTTCTGGTAAGTTTCCTGTTTCCAGTGACCTGTTATACACCATAGAGAGTGGCACACTTAGTGCTTCTGCACCTTCCTTTAGTATCCATGGTGAGATTCTATCAGGCCCAACAGCCTTTGTCACATCCAGCTCCAGCAGACACCTTTTGACCTCATCACTGGTGAGGTCAAATTCCTCCAAGGTTGCTTGGTTTGCCTCCTCATTTAGTGCAGGGGCTTCTCCTTGTTCTATTGTGAAGACCTCCTGGAATCTCTTGTTGAGTTCTTCACACACCTCCTTGTCATTCTCTGTGTATCTGTTCTCCCCTTTCCGCAGCTTCATCACTTGTTCCTTCACTGCTGTTTTCCTCCTGATGTGGCTGTGGAGCAGCTTTGGTTGGGTCTTGGCTTTACTCGCGGTGTCATTTTCAAACTGTCTCTCTGCTTCCCTCCTCACTTTGATGTACTCATTTCTGGCCCTCTGGTATCTCTCCCTGCTCTCTGGTGTTCTGTTATTTCTGTAGTTTTTCCATGTTATTTTACTCAGTTGTTTCGCTACCTTACATTCCTGGTTGAACCATGGGTTTTTCTGTTGTTTTTCGTTTTTCTCCTTTTGGACGGGGATAAACCTGTCTGCAGCTTCCTGGCACTTCTGGGTGACAAAATCCATCATGACCTGCACATTCTTGTCTCTAAGTTCTGTTTCCCATGGTATTCCCCTGAGGAAGTTCCTCATCTCGTCATATTTTCCTCTTCGGTAATTCAGTCTTTTCCCCTCCACTCCCATCCTTGGATAGGTTATCCCTACCTCCACCAAGTACTCAAAGGTCAGTACACTGTGGTCACTCATTCCTATGGGGGCTTCAACTTTGACTTCCCTTATTTCTGACTCATTCAGGGTGAATATCAAGTCGAGTCTAGCTGGTTCATCATTGCCTCTCACTCTTGTGGGTTCCTTGACATGCTGGCTCAGAAAATTCCTTGTTGCCACTTCCAAGAGTTTAGCTCGCCACGTATCTGCGCCACCATGTGGGTCCCCATTCTCCCAGTCTATCTTTCCATGGTTGAAATCACCTATGATTAAGAGTCTTGAGCCATTCCTGCAGGCAACTGAAGCTGCTCTCTCTATTATATTAATGGTTGCCATGTTGTTCCTATCAAACTCCTGTCTAGGTCTTCTGTCATTTAGGGGAGGGTTGTAAATGACTACCACTATTATCTTAGGTCCACCCATTGTTATAGTTCCTGTTATGTAATCTCTGAATCCGTCACAGCCCGGAATTTCCATCTCATCAAAACTCCAGTCCTTCCTTATCAGCAGGGCCACTCCTCCACCTCCTCTCCCTTCCCTCTCTTTCCTTACTATATAGTAGTCCTTTGGAAACACAGCATCTGTTATGATTCCTGACAATTTTGTTTCCGTTAGTCCTATTACATCAGGGTTTTCTTCTTGCACCCTTTCTGCCAGTTCACTTGCTTTATTGGTAATCCCATCAATGTTTGAGTACATTACCTTGAAGCTCACTTTCTTATATCCAATTTCACCCACACTCCCTACAAGTGTAGGAGGTTGTTCTATGGTCATTGCTATTTGGGTAGGCTCATCCTCCTGTGAGGTAGTTGCCAGGGGTTCAGGGGGAGGTGGAGTTGGGGGTGGAGGGCTTAGGTCTTCCTCAGGCCTGCATGGGGCAGGAAGAAGTTCTGGGGGTGAGGGAGCAGGGATTGCTTGGGGAGAGGGCACGCCCTCCTGCGGTGTAGTTGACAGGGGTTTAGAGGGAGGTGGAGTGGGGGATAGAGGGCTTTGGTCTTGCTCAGGCCTGCTTGGGGCAGGAAGAAGACCAGGGGCTGGGAAAGCAGGGGCTACTTGGGGTAAGGGGAGGGGGAGGATTTGGGTTTCATGATGGGCATTATGCAGGGGCAAGGAAGGGTTTGTGCTGGGGGGTAGGTAGGGCCCTATTGGGTGGTGAGCTGGGGTGTTGCATTCCCCCCTGGGGTTCCTGGGTTGCTGAATTGGGGTTCCCCACTCCCCTCTGGGATTGCTGGGTTGGAGGCTGAGGTTCCCTGGCTCTCTTCCCTCTCCTTGCGCCTTTTCCTTGCATCTGCTGCCCTTACTATCTCGTCTCTGGTCTTGTCCCTCTGAACATATACCTCTTTGTAGTTCCTTGCATGCCTCAGTTTGCTCTTCCTTACTAGGATGTCCTCTTTGATGTCCTCGCTCTTGAATACTACCTTGATCAATCTCTTTTTGTCTCTGTTGTACTGGCCAATCCGGAAAAACTGTTCAATGTCTCGTTCAGCCCCTTTCATTCCTATCTCCTTTAATATCCCTGCCACTGCAACTTTGTCTTTAGTCCTCGTTTCCTCCCTTGTGGAGCCCTCTTGTTCCTTGACACCTACCACTACTACAGCTCTTTTCCTTTCCATTAGCTGGCTTGTGCATCTAGCTGCCTCCTGTGAGGTTACTGCTTTCATTACAACTTCCTTGACTGTGGACATTGCTCCTGGGCTCTTGAGCATTTCAGCAAAGGTTGGGCCAATTGTAGGGGTCCCTGCCATTGCTACATCTCCTGGCACCTGGGGGTTGGTCCCCTGGGCCAGAGTCTGACGAGGGCCTGTTTTTAGGCTTTTTATCTCCTTTTGTGCTGCACTTAGTTCTATCTGCAGCTTACATATAGTTTCCCTCAGGTCCTTCAATTCCCCACTGACTTCCTTCCATGCCTTAGCAATCATCTCCATGAATGACTCGTTCAGTCCCTCTCCTCCAGCTTCATTCTGTTGTCTTACCATCCCACTTGACCTGTGTGTGTGTGTGTGTGTGTGTGTGTGTGTGTGTGTGTGTGTGTGTGTGTGTGTGTGTGTGTGTGTGTGTGTGTGTGTGTGTGTGTGTGTGTGTGTGTGAGTGTGTGTGTGTGTTTACTAGTTGTGTTTACTAGTTGTGTTTTTACGGGGGTTGAGCTTTGCTCTTTCGGCCCGCCTCTCAACTGTCAATCAACTGTTTACTAACTACTTTTTTTTTTCCCCAAGCCAGCTAATGGAAAGGAAAAGAGCTGTAGTAGTGGTAGGTGTCAAGGAACAAGAGGGCTCCACAAGGGAGGAAACGAGGACTAAAGACAAAGCTGCAGTGGCAGGGATATTAAAGGAGTGTGTGTGTGTGTGTGTGTGTGTGTGTGTGTGTGTGTCTGTGTGTCTGTGTGTGTGTGTGTGTGTGTGTGTGTGTGTGTGTGTGTGTGTGTGTGTGTGTGTGTGTGTGTGTGTGTGTGTGTGTGTGTGTGTGTGTGTGTGTGTGTGTGTGTGTGTGTGTGTGTGTGTGTGTGTGTGTCTGTGTGTGTGTGTGTGTGCGTGTGTGTGTGTCCGTGTGTGTCTTTGTGTGCGTGTGTGTGATTGTGTGTACTTACCTAATTGTACTTACCTAATTGTGCTTGCGGGGGTTGAGCTCTGGCTCTTTGGTCCCGCCTCTCAACCGTCAATCAACTGGTGTACAGATTCCTGAGCCTATTGGGCTCTATCATATCTACATTTGAAACTGTGAATGGAGTCAGCCTCCACCACATCACTTCCTAATGCATTCCATTTGCTAACTACTCTGACACTGAAAAAGTTCTTTCTAACGTCTCTGTGGCTCATTTGGGTACTCAGCTTCCACCTGTGTCCCCTTGTTCGCGTCCCACCAGTGTTGAAAAGTTCGTCCTTGTTTACCCGGTCGATTCCCCTGAGGATTTTGTAGGTTGTGATCATGTCCCCCCTTACTCTTCTGTCTTCCAGTGTCGTGAGGTGCATTTCCCGCAGCCTTTCCTCATAACTCATGCCTCTTAGTTCTGGGACTAGTCTAGTAGCATACCTTTGGACTTTTTCCAGCTTCGTCTTGTGCTTGACAAGGTACGGGCTCCATGCTGGGGCCGCATACTCCAGGATTGGTCTTACATATGTGGTGTACAAGATTCTGAATGATTCCTTACACAGGTTCCTGAACGCCGTTCTGATGTTAGCCAGCCTCGCATATGCCGCAGACGTTATTCTCTTTATGTGGGCTTCAGGAGACAGGTGGCTTCAGGCTTCAGGTGTGTGTGTGTGTGTGTGTGTGTGTGTGTATGTGTGTGTGTGTGTATGTGTGTGTGTGTGTATGTGTGTGTGTGTGTGTGTGTGTGTTTATTGTGGGGGTGGCACGGTGGGGGGGGGGGTTAACTGGTGGAGAGATGGAGGGAGAGGAGGAGTGAAGGGGAGTGAGAGGGAGGGAGAGTGAGGGAGAGAGGGAAGTAGGCAGAGAGGAAGAGAGGAAGGAGGGCAATGAGGTGGGTGAGGTATGGAGGGTCAGTCCCTGGGGTGAGAGGTGAGGTTGGCGGTAGGCTGGTTTGTGCGTGCGTGTGTGTGTGTGTTTACACTGACGTGTTATGGTGAGGAGGGGGGGTAGGTCTAGTCAGTGGCGGTGTAATGTAACACACAGGTGTGAGAAACTAGTACCAAGCTGAGGCTCATGAGCTTCTTTTTCGTATTTTAATTAACTTATGTTCAAAGCTAATTACTATATAAAAAACACTGTGTGTGTGTGTGTGTGTACTCACCTAGTTGTACTCACCTAGTTGTGTCTGCAGGATCGAGCATTGACTCTTGGATCCCGCCTTTCGAGCATCGGTTGTTTACAGCAATGACTCCTGTCCCATTTCCCTATCATACCTGGTTTTAAACTTATAATAGTATTTGCTTCCACAACCTGTTCCTGAAGTGCATTCCATTTCCCCACTACTCTCACGCTAAAAGAAAACTTCCTAACATCTCTGTGACTCATCTGAGTTTCAAGCTTCCATCCATGTCCTCTCGTTCTGTTACTATTCCGTGTGAACATTTCGTCTATGTCCACTCTGTCAATCCCTCTGAGTATCTTATACGTTCCTATCATGTCCCCCCTCTCCCTTCTTCTTTCTAGTGTCGTAAGGCACAGTTCCCTCAGGCGCTCCTCATACCCCATCCCTCGTAGCTCTGGGACGAGTCTCGTTGCAAACCTCTGAACCTTTTCCAGTTTCATTATATGCTTCTTCAGATGGGGACTCCATGATGAGGCGGCATACTCTAAGACTGGCGTCACGTAGGCAGTGTAAAGCGCCCTAAATGCCTCCTTACTTAGGTTTCTGAATGATGTTCTAACTTTTGCCAGTGTAGAGTACGCTGCTGTCGGTATCCTATTAATATGTGCCTCAGGAGATAGATTAGGTGTTACGTCCACCCCCAGGTCTCTTTCACGCGTTGTTACAGGTAGGCTGTTCCCCTTCATTGTGTACTGTCCCTTTGGTCTCCTATCTCCTAGTCCCATTTCCATAACTTTACATTTGCTCGTGTTGAATTCTAGTAGCCATTTCTCTGACCATCTCTGCAATCTGTTCAGGTCCTCTTGGAGGATCCTGCAATCCTCATCTGTCACAACTCTTCTCATCAACTTTGCATCATCCGCAAACATCGACATGTAGGACTCTACGCCTGTAAACATGTCGTTAACATATACAAGAAATAGAATTGGTCCAGCACCGATCCTTGTGGTACTCCACTTGTTACTGTTCGCCAGTCCGACTTCTCGCCCCTTACCGTAACTCTTTGGCTCCTTCCTGTTAGGTAGTTCCTTATCCATGCTAGGACCTTTCCCCCCACCCCCGCCTGCCTCTCGAGCTTGAACAGCAGTCTCATGTGCGGTACTGTATCAAAGGCTTTTTGGCAGTCCAGAAATATGCAGTTTGCCCAACCATCTCTGTCCTGTCTTATCCTCGTTATTTTATCAAAGAATTCCAGAAGGTTTGTTAGGCACGATTTCCCTGTCCAGAACCCATGTTGATGTTTGTTCACAAACCTAATGTTCTCCAGGTGTGCAACCAGTCGTAGCCGAGTTATTCATTCCAGTATTTTACAGGGGATGCTTGTCAGTGATACAGGTCTATAGTTAAGTGCCTCCTCCCTATCACCTTTCTTGAAGATCGGCACGACATTTGCCTTCTTCCAGCTACTGGGCAATTCTCCTGACATAAGTGACTCATTAAAGATCATTGCCAGAGGCACGCTGAGGGCCTGCGCTGCTTCTTTTAGTAGCCACGGTGATACTTTGTCTGGTCCAACTGCTTTAGTTGCATCTAGAGTTGTCAACTGTTTCATTACCTCCTCTGCTGTCACCTCTATATCTGATAGTCTTTCATCTAGGGTAACCCCTTCCAACAATGGGAGCTGCTCAGGCTCGGTAGTGAACACTCCATGGAAACTGGCATTCAGTGCCTCGCAGATTTCCTTGTCACTTTCAGTATATGCCCCCTCTGTCTTCCTTAGTCTTGTCACTTGGTCGTTCACCGACATTTTTCTTCTTATATGACTGTGTAGTAACTTAGGTTGTTTTTTCGCTTTGATTGCAATATCGTTCTCATAGTCCCTTTCCAATGTTCGTCTTATGTTAATGTAATCGTTCCTAGCTCTGTTGTATCTGCTTCTGTTGTCCTCTGTTCTTTGTCTTCTGTACTTCCTCCACTCCCGCCTGCTGGCCATTTTTGCTTCCTGACACTGTCTATTAAACCATGGGTTATTATATTCCTTCTTATTTTTTCCCTTTACCGTTGGTATAAATCTTTCTTCGGCCTCCTGGCATTTCTGTATGACTAGGTCCATCATATCTTGGACTGTTTTTCCTCTAATTTCTTCCTCCCAATGCACTTCACCCAGATAGTCCCTTATCCTCATATAGTCCCCTTTCCTGTTGTCAGCTCTCCTTTCCCAGATCTCTTGTCCCATGGTCATAAGTTTGAATTCCATCATGTAGTCAAAGACTAGGACACAATGGTCACTGGCCCCTAGAGGTATTTCATGCTCTAAATTCTTGATATCTTCTACGTTCTGGGTAAAAATCAGGTCTAATAGGCTCGGTGCATCTCCTCCTCTTTCCCTTGTGTCTTCCTTCACATGTTGTGTCAGGAAATTCCTGTCTATAACATCTACTAATTTTGCTCCCCACGTTTCGTCCCCTCCATGGGGATTCCTTGATTCCCAATTTATCTCTCCATGATTTAGGTCCCCCATGATCAGCAGCTTCGCTCTCATTCTGTGGGCTAGTGTTGCTGCCTTCTGCAGTTCATCTATACATGCTTTGTTGTTATCATCATACTCCTGCCTGGGTCTTCTACTGTTTGGTGGGGGATTGTAGATTACCAAGATCACAATCTTCCTCCCATCTACTGTCAGAGTTCCATGTATGAAGCTTGTGCACTCATTGGTAACTCGATTTCCCAGGTCTTCAAACTTCCATTTCCGCTTTATTAGGAGTGCTACTCCCCCTCCCTGTCTCTGTGTCCTCTCTTTTCGTATCACCTGGTACCCTTCAGGAAAGATTGCATCTGAGATCATGTCAATAATTTTAGTTTCCACAATTGCAACTATGTCAGGATCTGCTTCACTCACTCTTTCTTTTATCTCTTCTGCTTTATT